>NC_073413.1:3928707-3963707 GCF_028641065.1 Leucoraja erinaceus | reverse complement strand
CAGATGCACATTAGCGATGAATAGTCCTACAAAGTGATGCGTGTCTGGGAGGGAACTGCAGATGCTGGTTTAAACCCAGGAACCCCCGGGACTGTTCCGCTGTAAAGTGCCCTGTCCCACTTACGCGACATGTTCGGCAACTTGCCGGCACCCGCCACAGCCGCAGCAGGTCTCCGAAAATTTTCAACATGTTGGGCGACTACTCACCACCAAACAGGAGACACCCTGCGACATGTCGCACACGTGACTCCTGTGTGGTCGTGAGTAGTCAAACCCAAAGAGTCGTACCTTTTTCTGGTCGCCGTTGGATTTTCAACAGGGCGAACATTTTTGGCGATCTGCAGCGACTATGGCAGTCGCCGAAACAAATCACGTAAGTGGGACAGGCCCTTAAAGTTGCAGCTCTACTGCTGCACCACCCTGCCCCGCCAGATGAGACTAGCGTATGTCCATGGAGGACTAGCTTTTGTCATAGAAGCATAGAAACATAGAAAATAGGTGCAGGAGTAGGCCATTGTGCCCTTCAAGCCTGCACCGCCATTCAATATGATCATGGCTGATCATCCAACTCAGTATCCCATCCCTGCCTTCTCTCCATACCCCCTGATCCCTTTAGCCACAAGGGCCACATTTAACTCCCTCTTAAATACAGCCAATGAACTGTGGCCTCAACTACCTTCAGTGGCAGAGAATTCCACAGATTCACCACTCTCTGTTGAAAAATGTTTTTCTCATCTCGGTCCTAAAAGATTTCCCCCTTATCCTTAAACTGTGACCCCTTGTTCTGGACTTCCCCAACATCGGGAACAATCTTCCTGCATCTAGCCTGTCCAATCCCTTAAGAATTTTGTAAGTTTCTATAAGATCCCCCCTCAATCTTCTAAATTCTAGCGAGTACAAGCCGAGTCTATCCAGTCTTTCTTCATATGAAAGTCCTGACATCCCAGGAATCAGTCTGGTGAACCTTCTCTGTACTCCCTCAATGGCAAGAATGTCTTTCCTCAGATTAGGAGACCAAAACTGTACGCAATACTCCAGGTGTGGTCTCACCAAGACCCTGTACAACTGCGGTAGAACCTCCCTGCTCCTATACTCAAATCATTTTGCTATGAAAGTCCATTGGAGGAGTTGGAGAAAAAAGTGTAGGAAGGAACAGCAGATGCTGGTTCAAACTGAAGATAGACACAAAATGCTGGAGTAACTCAGCGGGACAGGCAGCGTCTCCGGAGAGAAGGGATGGGTGACGTTTCGGGTGTAGCCCCTTCTACAGACCCAGTTTTGGTAGGAAGAGTGAGAAGCAACATACAAGTTTTAACATGGGCACAAGGGCACAAGGGCCGGGAGTGATCGGGATCAAACCCGGGTCTCTGGCGCGGTGAGACTGCGCCACCGTGCCGCTCCATGGCTGGATGTCTGGAATTAGGGGTCCCAGTCCCAAAACAATCGGCTCAGACATCCAAAGCCGATACGAGAAGACAAAAGGGCGGCACGGTGGCGCAGCGGTGGATTTGCTGCCTCACAGCGCCAAAGACGCAGGTTCGATCCTGACTACGGGTGCTGTCTGTACGGAGTTTGTACCATCTCCCCGTGACCTGCGTGGGTTTTCTCCGGGTGCTCCGGTTTCCTCCCATGCTCCATAGACGTGCAGGTTCGCCGGTGAATTGTTAAATTCGGTAAAATTGTATAATTGTCGCTCGTGTGTAAGATAGTGCTAGGATACGGGTGCTCGCTGGGCTTGATGGGCCGAAGGGCCTGTGTCAATGTAGTATCTCTAGTTTACTCCACCATTCAATCATGGCTGATCTATCTCATTCTCCTGCCTTCTCTCCATAACACCTGACACCCGCACTAATCAAGAATCTGTTAACCTCAGCCTTAAAAAATATCCATTGACTTGGCCTCCACTGTGTCTGTGGCAATGAATTCCACAGATTCACCACCCTCTGACTAATGATATTCCTCCTCATCTCTTTTCTAAAGCCCCGTCGTTTTATTCTGAGGCTGTGCCCTCTGTTTAGTTCAGTTTAGAGATACAGCGCGGAAACAGGCCCTTCGGCCCACCGAGTCCGTGCCGACCAGCGATCCCCGCACACTGAGGGACAATTTACATTCATAGAAAGCCAATTAACCTGCAAACCTGCACGTCTTTAGAGTGTGAGAGGAAGCCGAAGTTCTCTGAGAAACCCCACGCAGGGCACGGGGAGAACGTGCAAACTCCACACAGACATGCAGCTGCAGCCGGGATCAGACCCGGGTCTCTGCCGCTGTAAGCACTGTGAGGCTGCATTTCCACCTCTGCACCACCGTGGTCCTAGATTCTCCCACTATTTTCGAAACATAGAAAATAGATGCAGGAGGAGGCCATTCAGCCCTTCGAGCCAGCACCGCCATTCATTGTGATCATGGCTGATCGTCCCCAATCAATAACCCGTGCCTGCCTTCTCCCCATATCCCTTGACTCCACTAGCCCCTAGAGCTCTATCTAACTCTCTGTTAAATCCATCCAGTGACTTGGCCTCCACTGCCCTCTGTGGCAGGGAATTCCATAAATTCACAACTCTCTGGGTGAAAACGTTTTTTCTCACCTCAGTCTTAAATGGCCTCCCCTTTATTCCAAGACTGTGGCCCCTGGTTCTGGACTCGCCCCAACATTGGGAACATTTTTCCTGCATCTAGCTTGTCCAGTCCTTTTATAATTTTATATGTTTCTATAAGAATCCCTCTCATCCTTCTAAACTCCAGTGAATACAAGCCTAGTCTTTTCAATCTTTCCTCACATATGACAGTCCCGCCATCCCAGGGATCAATCTGGTGAACCTTCGCTGCACTGCCTCAATCACAAGGATGTCCCTCCTCAAATTAGAAGACCAAAACTGTATACAATACTCCAGATGTTGTCTCACCAGAGCCCTATACAAAGGGACATTTTAAAGGGAAATTTTGAAAGAAACTTCGCTGAGTGAAACTTCGCTGAGGCTGTCAGAGGCGTGTGACCCGCAGTGTTGTTCCAGTGACTTGCTGCCGATCTGCAGTCAAGCTGATGCTGGGAGCAGATGGATTCACAGCGAGCGAGTGAGACTGTGACTCTGCTCACATATTGCCACAGAGCCCATCTGCTGTGCTTCCTTGTTTGTGAGTCAAGCAGATGCCTAGAACGAGGCTGGTGTCAAACCCACCCTGACACTACAGTGTGTGGCAGACCAAATTAAACGAGACAACAGTCCCTGGTCCCGTCCCGATCGGGTTTAAACACAACACCATGTGTAGGAAGGTAACTGCAGATGCTGGTTTAAACCGAAAATAGATGCAAAATGCTGGAGTAACTCAGCGGGACAGGCAGCATCTCTGGAGGGAAGGAGCGGGTGACGTCTTGGGTCGATACCCATGGTTCTTGGTCCTCCAAAATATTCCAAGTGGAATTTAAACTGGAGGTGGTGGAGGGAGGGCTTAAGCCAGAAAGGGTTATTGGGAAGAAAGAGCTACTTTAAATCTAGTTGCATCTGGTTGGGTAACTATAGTTGGGTGGAGATTATTCCATGCTTTAATTGTGCGGGGGAAGAACGAATTGCTGTACACATCTGTCTTTGTAGCTGGGATCACAAATTGGATCGGATGCCCTCGTCTGCTCCTAATTGGTTTGGGTTTGGTGTAGGTCTTGTAGTCGATGTCGAGCTGACCATTTAACATTTTGTAAAAACAGGTCAAACGGTGAGCTTCACGTGTGTCTGTCTCGGAGAGGGTTCCACCCCAGAGAATTCAGAAGTTTGGTGACACTCGCTTCTCTCTCATAGGTGTTAGTAACAAATCGAGCTGCCTGTCTTTGGACACGTTCGATGGAAGGAATGTATTTATTTGTGTATGGGTCCCATGCTGCAACTGCGTAGTCCAAATTAGCCCTTCTTCGGACTAATTTAGTTTAGATTAGTTCAGTTTAAAGATACAGTGTGGAAACAGGCCTATCAGCCCACCGAGTCGGTGTGGACCAGCGACCCCTGCACACTATAAAGGGCCTGTCCCACTTGCTGAATTTTTCGCCGACTGCCGGACACATATCAGGGTCGGCAAAAGATTTTGAACATTTCAAAACCCAGCGGCGACGAAAAAAATGTTGCGCCTCTTGATAAACCACCGCGTAAATACGTCATCACGCCACGTATATTTCGGTGACCTGATACGTCGGTCAATGATGCCGGCAGTTGCTGAAAAAACGCTATCCTGCACAGGCTAGGGACAATTTATATTTATACCAAGCCAATTAACCTACAAACCTGCACGACTTTGGAGTGCGGGAGGAAACCGAAGATCTCTGAGAAAATGTATGTGGCCACGGGGTGAACGTGCAAACTCCGTGCAGACAGCGCCCGCAGTCAGGATCGAATTCGGGTCTCCGGCGCTGTGAGGCAGCAACTCTACCGCTGTGCCACCGTAGTGGTTTAGAATGTAGCGGAGAGATGGCGTGGATGAAGAACCAATAGGAGTACCAGGGGTGAAGGGGAGAAGGCAGGGGAATGGGGTTATAGGAGGGAAAGATAGATCAGCCATCATTGAATGGCCGAGAGGATTTGATGGGCCGAATGGCCTAACTCTGCGCCTCTGGCTTACAAACGGATGAAGGACAAGTTTGCCGGCAGTTGCTGAAAAAACGCTATCCTGCACAGGCTAGGGACAATTTGCCCAATGTTCCCCACTGTTAGAGATTTGCGTCACCATTACTCACCTCCCCGCTGCAGGGGGGGGCTGGCAGGCACAGAACCAAGGAGCCAACACATAAACCACTTCAAGACACAGTCTGAAGCAGTTGTTCCAACCCGAAACATCACTTATCCATGTGTAGGAGGGAACTGCAGATGCTGGTTTAAACCGAAGACAGACACAAAATGCTGGAGTAATGCCCCTGTCCCACTTAGGACACCTGAACGGAAACCTCTGGAGACTTTGCGCCCCGCCCAAGGTTTCCGTGCGGTTCCCGGAGGGTTTTTGTCAGTCTCCCTACCAGCTTCCACTACCTGCAACCTCCGGCAACCACCTGCAACCTCCGGGAACCGCACGGAAACCTTGGGTGGGGTGCAAAGTCTCCAGAGGTTTCCGTTCAGGCTTCCTAAGTGGGACAGGGGCATAAAGCAGCAGGACAGGCAGCATCTCTGGAGAGAAGGAATGAGTGACGTTTCGGGTCATAGAAACATAGAAACATAGAAAATAGGTGCAGGAGTAGAGGCCATTCGGCCCTTCGAGCCTGCATTGCCATTCAATATGATCATGGCTGATCATCCAACTCAGTATCCTGTACCTGCCTTCTCTCCATACCCCCTGATCCCTTTAGCCACAAGGGCCACATCTAACTCCCTCTTAAATATAGCCAAGGAACTGTGGCCTCAACTACCTTCTGTGGCAGAGAATTCCACAGATTCACCACTCTCTATGTGAAAAATGTTTTTCTCATCTCGGTCCTAAAAGACTTCCCTCTTATCCTTCAACTGTGACTAGAACTAAAAACTAGGTGCCCTTCTTCAGACTGATGGCACCCATTCCTTCTCTCCAGAGGTGCTGCCTGTCCCGCTGAGTTACTGCTGTCTCTTGTGTCTATCTAACCGCAGATGCCGTCTTACCAAGAAAATGCTGGAGTAACTCAGCGTGCCAGGCTGCATCTCTGGAGAAAAAGGATTAGGTGACGTTTTGGGTCGAGAGCCTTTTTTCAGAACTCTGTGACTCCTTCGAGACCCTTCATAAGACTGAAGAAGGGGTCCGACACGTAGATAGGATTGTTCGGCAAACTTTTGTAACTTTGTTGGTTGTTTGCAAAACAAAGCATTTCACTTTACCTCGCTACATGTGACAATAAAGGATCGGGCTGAGGAAGGGTCTCGACCCAAAACGTCACCCATTCCGTCTCTCCAGAGATGCTGCCTGTCCCGCTGAGTTACTCCAGCATTTTGTGTCGATGGTAGGTTTAAACCAGCATCTGCAGTTCTTTCCCACACAAGTATCATTGAATCATTGATTCTTCAATCTGCTCCTATAACATTATGAGCTTAAGAACTTTCAAAGTAAGCATGTTTTATGTCTGTTTATAATGTGCTGTGATCTTTCTCTCCCTCTCACTCTCTCATTCTCTCTCTCTCTCTCTCTCTCTCTCTCTCTCTCTCTCTCTCTCCTCTCTCTCTCTCTCTCTCTCTCTCTCTCTCTCTCTCTCTCTCTCTCTCTCTCTCTCTCTCTCTCTCTCTCTCTCTCTCTCCTCTCTCTCTCTCTCGACCTCTCTCTCTCTCTCTCTCTCTCTCTCTCTCTCTCTCTCTCTCTCCCTCTCTCCCTCTCTCTCTCTCTCTCTCTCTCTCTCTCTCTCTCTCTCTCTCTCTCTCTCTCTCTCTCTCTCTCTCTCTCTCTCTCTCTCTCTCTCTCTCTCTCTCTCCCTCTCTCTCTCTCTCTCTCTCTCTCTCTCTCTCTCTCTCTCTCTCTCTCTCTCTCTCTCTCTCTCTCTCTCTCTCTCTCTCTCTCTCTCTCTCTCTCTCTCTCTCTCTCTCTCTCTCACACTCTCTCTCTCTCTCTCTCTCTCTCTCTCTCTCCCCTCTCTCTCTCTCTCCTCTCTCGCCCCTTATTTCTCTTTCTCCCCCTCTCTCTCTCTCTCTCGCTGTGTGTTTTTCTCCTCTCCCTCCCACTCTTTCTTTCCTCTCTCTCCCTCTCTATCTCCCTCTCTGTCTGTGCACGTCTATGTCCCTCTCACGTCCCCCTTTCTCTCCCTCTCTCTCTCTCTCTCTCTCTCCCTCTATCTCTCTCTCTCTCTCACACACTCTCTCTCTCTCTCTCCCCTCTCTCTCGTCTCTCTCTCTCTCTCTCTCTCTCTCTCTCTCTCTCACTCGCTCTCTGCTCTCTCTCTCTCTCTCTCTCTTTCTCCCTCTCTCTCATGTGGACCAGGGGGAGTTGGTGTCTCGTGGTAATGCTTCCTCCATCACGCTGTCGGGATCGCCCCAGGATCACTTCTACCTGAAGATTGAGGAGCTGGAGGGACAACTGCTGTCCAAGCTGTCCGAGCTGGAGAGAGAACGTGCCTTACTGCAGAACAAGAACAACCGCCAGAGACATCGCGTGGAGGAGCAGCTCGAAGCTCTTCAGCAACGCATCGATCACCTGGAGAAAGGTAGGCTGGCGGTACACCTGTCACACCTGTTTCGTTTGCCTCCTACAATAACAGGCCATTCGGCCCTTCGAGCCAGCACCGCCATTCAATGTGATCACGGCTGATCATCCCCAATCAGTACCCCGTTCCTGCCTTCTCCCCATATCCCCTGACTCCACTATCTTTAAGAGCCCTATCTAGCTCTCTCTTGAAAGCATCCAGAGAACCGGCCTCCACCGCCCTCTGAGGCAGAGAATTCCACAGACTCACAACTCTCTGTGAGAAAAAATGTTTCCTCATCTCCATTCTAAATGGCTTACCCCTTATTCTTAAACTGTGTGGCCCCTGGTTCTGGACTCCCCCAACATCGGGAACATGTTTCCTGCCTCTAGCATGTCCAAACCCTTAATAATCTTAGGTACACAAAAATGCTGGAGAAACTCAGCGGGTGCACCAGCATCTATCGAGCGAAAGAAATAGGCAACGTTTCGGGTCGAAAACCCTTCTTCAGACCCTTAACAATCTTATATGTTTCAATGTGCAGGGATCGCTGGTTGGCTCGGACTCAATGGGACGAAGGGGCTGTTCCCATGCTGTATCTCTAAACTAAACTAATCTAAACATTGGATTCATGAAGCTATTTTAACATCAGTAACAGAGGCAGGTCCATCGTTATTTAAAAGATATTTGAACAGATACATCAATAGGAAAGGGTGCAGAGAATATTTTACGAGGATGTTCCAGGACAAGGGGTCACAGCTTAAGGATTAGGGGGAAATCCTTTAAAACCGAGATGAGAAGAACTTTTTTCACACAGAGAGTGGTGAATCTCTGGAACTCTCTGCCACAGAGGATAGTCGAGGCCACAGTTCATTGGCTATATTTAAGAGGGAGTTAGATGTGGCCCTTGTGGCAAAGGGGATCAGAGGGTATGGAGAGAAGGCAGGTACGGGATACTGAGTTGGATGATCAGCCATGATCATATTGAATGGCGGTGCAGGCTCGAAGGGTCGAATGGCCTACTCCTGCACCTAATTTCTATGTTTCTATGTTTCTATGTTGCCAGGACTTGAGGGCCTGAGCTACAGGGAGAGGTTGAGCAGGCTAGGACTCTATTCCTTGGAGCGCAGGAGGATCGGGGTGGTCTTATAGAGGTGTACAAAATCATATGAGGAATAGATCGGGGATAAACACACAGAGTCTTTTGTCCAGAGTAGTGGAATCGAGAACCAGAGGGCATAGGTTTAGGGTGAGGGGGGAAAGATTTAATAGGAACCTGAGGGGTAACTTATTTACACAGTGGGTGGTGGGTGTATGGAACGAGCTGCCGGAGGGGGTAGTTGAGGCTGAGACTATCGCAACGTCTAAGAAACATTTGGACAGGTATATGGATAGGATAGGTTTAGGGGGATGTGGGCCAAACGTAGGCAGGTGGGGCTAGTGTAGATGGGGCATGATGGCCGGTGTGGGCAAGTTGGGCCGATGCGCCTGTTTCCTCACTGAATATTGCGGATTAGTTCATGGAGGGGAAGTAGAGGGACTGGGACATAGGTCAGGAGTTGACGTCAGGAGCCCCAGCCATTCCCAATGTTTGCCAGGACTAAGTGATCCAAGGTTCAGCTGATACCAGCTGGGTGGCAGTGTGGCCATAAGGTTATAAGTGATAGGAACCGAATTAGGCCATTCGGCCCATCCAGTCTACTCTGCCATTCAATCCATTCTACTCCGCCATTCAATCGTGGCTGATCTATCTCTCCCTCCTAACCCCATTCTACTGCTTTCTCCCCATAACCCCTGACACCCGCACTAATCAAGAATCCATCTACCTCTGCCTTTAAAAATGTCTACAGACTTGGCCTCCACAGCAAAGAATTCCACAGGTTCTTCATCCTCTGACTAAAGAAATTCCTCCTCATCTCCTTCTTAAGGGAACGTACTTTAATTCTGAGGCTGTGGCCTCTAGTCCTAGACTCTCCCACTCGTTCACTATTCGATAAGTTTCAATGAGGTCCCCTCTCGTCCTTGTAAACCCCAGTGAGTACAGGCCCAGTGGGGACAAAGACTCATCAATACAATACAATGCAATGCCGTTTATTGTCATTTCAACCTCAAATGAAGTTTAAACGAAATTTGGTTTCTGCAGTCGTACAAGAAGAAAAAAAAAAACAAGACACACAATTAACACAATTTACACAAACATCCACCACAGTGAATCTCCTCCTCGCTGTGATGGAAGGCAAAGTCTTGTCTCTCCCGTTTTCCATTCTTCTCCCAATGTCAAAGCCCCTGGCGGGTGATGGTAAGTCCCGCAGCCGTTAAAGCCGCGCCGGGCGATGTAAGACTCCGGGTCGTTTTCAACCCCGCAATTTGGGCGGGAGAATTTGCCGTTGCCGGGAGCTCCAAAAAGCGGTCTCCCACCAGGGACCCGCAAGCTCCCGATGTCACCGTCCACCGGGCCTGTGGCCGGAGCCTCCGAAGCTCCGGAGTCGGGTCACAGCTGGGCACCACCACAGCTCTCCACGCCCTGAAGACGGCCAGCTCCGCGATGTCAGGTCCGCAGGCTCCGCGACTGGAGCCCCCAGGTCGTTCCAGTTGGAGGCCGCTCCACGGTGCTAGGCCCCAACGACAACGGAGACCCGACAGGGAAAAGGTCACGTCCCCCGTACAGGGAAGAGATTTAAAACTTCCCCCCCCCACACATATACACAGTTAAAAACAATATATAAACCACTACAAACTATACACTCAACGGGCCACAAATAGGGGTCACAGTTTAAGGATAAGGGGGAAATCTTTTAGGACCGAGATGAGAAAATCATTTTTTACACAGAGAGTGGTGAATCTGTGGAATTCTCTGCCACAGAAGGTAGTTGAGGCCACAGTTCATTGGCTATATTTAAGAGGGAGTTAGATGTGGCCCTCGTGGCTAAAGGGATCAGGGGGTATGGAGAGGGCAGGGATGGGATACTGAGTTGGATGATCAGCCATGATCATATTGAATGGCGGTGCAGGCTCGAAGGGCCGAGTGGCCTCTACTCCTGCACCTATTTTCTATGTTTCTATGTTTCTAAAATAATAAAAGCCAGACGGACTGCAGAGGCCGCTGCAAAGGTCGGTCGCGCTGCCTGAGGCCACTCATTTCATGGGATCATTTGCGTAAACCTCCTCTCCGGAGCCAGCACATCCATCCTCAGAGTTCCCCGGAAATTGCTCACGAGTTATGGCGTAATGGAGCCTCAGCGTTGCATCCTTGCGCTGAGAGAGGAGGATGCAGAGAATCCCGAGGAAAATACAGGCAGGCTAAAGAAATCACCTGAACATTGCAGATGGGATATAATGTGGGGAAATGTGAGGTCACCCAACTTGGCAGAAAAGAATAGAAAGGGTTTTTTTTTAGATGAGAGAGATGGAACGATGGCATTGAAATGGACGTGGGCGGCTTTCAATACAAACTTAATATTCAGGCTTGGCAGCCAATTTGGAAACAAACAATGTGGTCTATATATATAGAGGGAGTCACAGTCATTGTGTCATACAGCACGGAAATAGGCCCTTCAGCCCACCTAGTCCACGCTGACCAACATGCCCCTTCTAAGGACGTCTGAGGCTAGAGAAATGAGTGTCAGAATAAAAGAACGTACCTTCAGAGAAGTCATTTCTCACGCCAGGGTGTGGTGAACAAGCTGCCGGAGGCAGGGACTATCTGAGGCTGGGACTACCCCAAAATTTCAGAAACAGTTAGACAGGTGCATGGATAGGACAGGTTTGGAGGGATATGGACCAAATGTGGGCAGGTGGGACGAGTGTAGCTGGGACATGCTGGCCGGTGTGGGCGAGTAGGGCCGAAGGGCCTGTATCCACTCTATGACTCTGATGCTATCTATTTATTACCATCAAAACATTCTATGTTGACCATTTCCCCTTCATGCTGCCCCAGTATGTGACCTCTCGGGTTAAACAGACTGTAGCCTACTCTTCTGATGAGTGAGCTTCTTACTTAAGGGTCCCAGCCTGTCCCACGAGCATGCGACTCCATGCGGCAAGCTCGACCTAACGTGGTCGCTTGAGCAGTACGGCCTCGCGGGGCCGGTCCCACTTCGATCGCCGGAGCCATATGGAGTTGTGCGGAGCTGGTCCCGACATCGCACGGGGCTCCGAAAAACTGACCGTGTTCAAAAATTCCACGCGGCAACGACCTGCCGCATTGAGGCCGTACGCAGCGTCTCGACGCCGTACGCAGCGTCTAGCCTAGCGCGAACTTCCCGCGGACTTCGCTCGAACTTCACGTCAACTCGTACGGGATCACTCGACCTCTGCGCGGCCCCCGCTTCTGGTTTGGTCGCGCCTGCCGCATGCAGTCGCGTGCTGGTGGGACAGGCCCTTTATCATTGTCAAATTCCGGGTGGCACGGTGGCGCAGCGGTAGAGTTGCTGCCTTACAGCACTTGCAGCGCCGGAGACCCGGGTTCGATCCCGACTACGGGCGCTGTCTGTACGGAGTGTGTACGTTCTCCCCGTGACCTGCGTGGATTTTCTCCGAGATCATCGGTTTCCTCCCACACTCTCCAAAGAGTCAAGAGTGTTTTATTGCCATATGTCCCAGAGAGGACAATGAAATTCCTACTTGATGCAGCAAGACGTGCAGGTTTGCAGGTTAATTGGCTTGGTATAAGCGTAAATTGGCCCTAGTGCGTGTAGGATAGTGTCCCACTTAGGAGACCTAAACAGCAACCTCTGGTGACCTTGCCCACCACCCAAGGTTTCCATGAGATCACCGGAGGTTTTGCTCACTCTCCCTAATGGACAAAAGTGGTTTCGAGGCTTCATCGAGGTTGCTGATATTTTTTCAGCGTGATTAAAACCGGCCTCGACTAAAACTAAGTTGCCCTTTTTAAAATCGATCATTTTTGAGTCGCAGGTCTAGTCGAAGCTTCATAGTTTCCTTCATAGTCGAGGAAGGTTTTCAACATGTGCGTGGGAGGTTGCAGGTCACCTCGACCTTGATTTTTTTTTTTGTGGGCAAGGTCACCAGAGGTTGCTGCTTAGGTCTCCTAAGTGGGACGGGGGCTAAATGCCCCCGTCAGTCTCTCTAACCTGCTTCCACTACCTGCAACCTCTGGCAACCACCTGCAACCTCCGGGAACCGCACGGAAACCTTGGGTGGGGCGCAAAGTCCCCAGAGGTTTCCGTTCAGGTTTCCTAAGTGGGACAGGGGCATTAGTGTATGTGGGGATCACTGGTCGGCGCGGACTCGGTGGGCCGAAGGGCCTGTTTCCGCGCTGTACCTCTGTGAAAGGAAACACAAACTGAGACTAAAACCAGATGTTTGACTTCTTCCCGACAGAAACGGCTGCCTATAGGTTGCAGGAAAGCTATAAAATCTCACTGCCGGCACGGACGAACTACATGTACGCCCGGATGAAGAGGAGCCTGCCGGAACTGTACACGCTGACTGTCTGTGTGTGGCTCAAGTCTAAGACCACCGCTGGCGTTGGGACCCCCTTCTCCTATGCTGTGCCTGGACAAGCAAATGAGATTGTCTTTCTGGAGTTGGGGCGGAAACCAGCCGAACTACTGATCAACGACAAAGTGAGTACTCAGTGTTTTGCAAAGGTTATTTTAGTCATTGTAATTAAAATTTATTTCCATCCATTCACATTAATATTCACACAGCAAACAATCACAAACATGGCCCGACCACGGGGGGAAATGGAGGAGGACTGGCCAATCTTTGTGCCTTCCACCCAGTGATGAATGCTGTGGTGGATGTTTGTGTACATTTTTAGTGTATTGTGTGTTCTTTTTTTCATTGTATCCCTGCTGGCAAATTCATTTCACTGCACTTTATGTGCAAGGGCCTGTTTCCTGCGCTGTATCTCTAAAGCGTGAAGCTACTGCTGTCACCGGCCTCTGCGCTGGACACGAGGGGAGCCATGGTGACGTTTGATGGCTTTGATGTTGCAGGTTGCTCGGCTGCCCTTGAGGATCAACGACGGGCAGTGGCATCATGTGGGTATTACCTGGACCACCAGGGATGGTGAGTGGGAGGCTTACCAGGACGGTATGAGGCAGGGGTCAGGAGACAACCTGGCACCTTGGCACCCGATCAAACCAGGTGGGACCCTGGTCCTTGGCCAAGAGCAGGTATGTACTGAGGAAGTCATCCGTCCCGCAGTCTGACGAAGGGTCCCCCATTCCTCATCTCCAGAGATGCTGCCCGTCCCACTGAGCTACTCCAGCTTTTTGTGTCCATCTTTGGTTTGAACCAGCGTCTGCAGTTCCTTCCTACACAATCCGTCCCACCACCCTCCTCTCCCGTTTCCATCCCTTCTTTCAATTCACTCATTCACTCATTCATTCATTCATGCATTAATTCACTCACTCATTCATTCATGCCTTAATTCATTCACTCATTCACTCATTCATTAATTCATATTCAATCATTCACTCATTCATTCATCATTCATTCATTCACTCACTCATTGATTCAATCATATATTCATTAATTCATGCATTCAGTCACTCATTATTCATTATCATTCATTCATTCATTCACTCATCATTCATTCATTCATTCATTCACTCATTCACTTCATTCATTCATTCACTCATTCACTCATTCACTCATTCACTCATTCAATCACTCAATCATTCATTCATCACTCATTCATTCATTCATTCACTCATCATTCATTCATTCAATCATCATTCATTCATCATCCAGTCATTCATTCATTCATTCATTCATTCATTCATCATTCATCAATCATGCATTCATTCATTCATTCAGGCATTCACTCATTCATTCATTCACTCACTCATTCAATCATTCATTCACTCAATCAATCATTCATTCATTCATTCATCCATTCATTCATTCATTCACTCATTCATTCACTCACTCATTCATTCATTCATCCATACATTCATGCATTCATCATTCATTCATTCATTCATTCATTCATCTGTTCCCCCATCCCCCTGTTCTTTCCCCATACAGGACACAGCGGGGGGGAGGTACGATGCCGCTCAGGCCTTCGTAGGCGAGCTGGCCGACTTCAACCTGTGGGACCGGATCCTGACAGCGGCCGAGATCCGCAGCATCGCCAACTGTTCCTCGGTGGCGGTGGGCAACGTCCTGTCGTGGGAGGGCGGCGGCATTGACCTGTTCGGCGGTGCGAGCAAGTGGCCTTTCCAGAGGTGCGGAACGAGTACTGTCTCCAAGGAGGACTAGAGTCACCCGGTCTCCCCCGCCCATCCCCGGCCTGGCCTTGGCCGGGCTGGATGTGGCCCAGACCGGCTTCGGCACCCCTCACTGTGTCTCCATTGTGGCCCGGGTGCCTCTCCAAAGTCGTGCTTCTCCAAAGCCAGCACTCTGACACAGGCACCCCTCTCTCTCCAACACTGACCCATTCCCGATACCCCTTTCCCAAAGGATGAAGCCAAGGCTCGGAGTGTTGGGTTGGAGTAATGACGCCCTGGCCACACACCATGTACCATCCCAGTGTACATAGCTGTTCATACATGGAGTAATGGGCTTGTGTAGAGCGTGTGGGTCTTGAGGCTTTCTCACTCAAAACCTTGATGTGACCAAAACCTTGATGTGTGCCAATGTGTCCCGTCAGGTTGTAAACATGTTCCTTCTGGTATTTATGATATTTGAATGAATCTCGCTGCTTGTGTCGCCCATGCCACTAACTCACAGAGCCCGGATCACGGTTCTCACTGCCCCATCTTACGCCAGGGAATTCTTTTGTCATCTCCAGAGATTTCCTTCCTTCTTTTACGCTCTCCCGAGGTGCCAAAAGTCCACGGTTGTCAGGACCGACGTCAATTTTCCAGCCCCCTTGCGATCTCCCGACTCGGCGGCACAGCTGGTAGAGCCGGCAATCTCACAGCGCCAGAGACCCGGGTTCGATCCTGACCTGTGCACGTTGTCCCCGGGACCTGCGTGGGTTTTCTCCAGGTGCCCCGGTTTCCTCCCACACCCCAAAGACGTGCAGATTTGTAGGTTAATTGGCCCTAGTGTGTGTAGGATAGAACTAGTGTGCGGGGTGATCGCTGGTCGGCACGGACTCAGTGGGTTTCCACGCTGCATCTCAAAAAACTCAAACCAGAACTAATTTACTCCCGGGTCTTCAAATTAATAAATCCGACTGTAAAATTGCCCTGATGTGTAGGGAGTGGATGGGATAGTGGAATAACATAGAACTGGCGTGAATGGGCGGTCGATGAACATGGGGGTTCAGTAGACTTGCTCAGGGGCACGGCAACACTCTACTGGACTGTTTCCAAGAAGAGAATCTCACTGTGCGTTTGCACTTCACACCACACGACAATAAAAGCACCCTTGAAACGCTGAACATGGCCAGCATGGATTCGATGGGCCGAAGGGCTTGTTTCCATGCCGTATTTCTAAACTAAACCAAACTGTGATTTAATTAGCCACGTATCAGATCAGTTGTATCTCTTCCGTTCAAAGGGTCCTCCATTTCACAATGACCCCTCATTTAGGCCTCCGTCCTCTGACCTTGAACCTTTAACCTTGCCCTTCAATTGATAATCCATTCAATGAGGTGTGCGCTGCACAGTAAAATTATTCCTGCGCAGATCACGCGTGAGTCCTGGAGCAGCTCCCGATCCAGGCGAGTCCCAGGCTGCTGCAGGGCCTACTCCGTCACCACCGACCAACGTCCCTCTCCTCGCCCGCCCTCTCGACCCTCGCCTCTGTGACCCGGGGGGAAGGGGGCCTCCTGCAGCCGATCTTGCTGGAGGCAATAGCCCGCGCGCGCTCTCTCTTCCACCGGCCCACTCCACACGCCTGCCGTCACCAGCGGCTCCCTCCAGCCTTCGGGGGGCCTGGCTCGGCTGGGTCTCCAGCTTCCCACCTGCCAGCCAAGGCCCCACTGGGCCCCTCTAGAAGGGGAGCCTTCTGCCACATGGGCCTATGATTCTCTGATTGCCAGACCCATCCATCCGTGTTTAAGCAAGACGTTTTAATTCTCATGTCAGCCTGTCAGTTGCCTAAAGGTATAAAAACGTGTAAAAATGAACTCATTGTAGTAACACTGCCTAGCTGGGATTTTTCAGTGTAGAGCTGTTTTTAAAGTAGAATCTGATGCTAAATGATGGACACCATCCAACAACATTGAGGCCTAACTCCGTAAGATGGGCTCCTAAGGCAGCCCAGTGACCATAGAAACCTCTCAGGCAATTGAGGCGATTAACACAAATGATCACCATCAAAGTGGGCGCAGCGGTAGAGTTGCTGCCTCACAGCGCCAGAGACCCGGGTTCCATCCTGACTACGGGTGCGATCTGTACAGAGTTTGTACCCTCTCCCCGTGAGTTTTTCTCCGGGTGCTCCGGTTTCCTCCCACATTCCAAAGATGTACAGGTTGATTGTAAACTGTAAGCTGTTCCCAGTGTGTAGGATGGTGTTAGTGCTCGGGGATCGCTGGGTTGGGCCCTGACTACGGGAGTGCTGTCTAGACGGTGTTTGCACTTTCTCCCCGTGACCTGCGTGGGTTTTGTGACGTCTTTGGCGTGCGGGAGGAAACCGGAGCACATGGAAAAAACCCACGCGGTCACAGTGGGGATGGGGGACGTTCAAACTCCGTACAGACAGCACCCGTAGCCAGGATCGAACCTGGATCTCTGGCTGAAAATCTGGGACCAATGTTGATGCTGCCAATAGCTGCAAGGACAAACTCGGGAACGGTTCGTATAAAGTCCCTCCTCCTTGTTGTTCTCTACAGGGTGAACACAATGGGCCGAATGGCCTCTTTCTGTGCCATAATGATCACTTTTTTGTTTAATAAAAAAGCTGCCTTACCTTCCCCTACCATCACTAATTTGCCCTTTAGCTATTAACCAAGTATAGGGTTTCAAAGAACGGGAGCCAAGGCACACTCATTTTTTCCTCCTGATTGTTTTCCTTGACGGTTCTGAGTCCGGTCGAGACTCCAGGGATCGATCTCCAGGGATGGACTAGACCTTAGACTGTTGCAGCTCTGTGGGTTAAGGGAAGGCCAATGAGGCTCACAAGGGTTGTGGTGGCCATCCATTCACTAACGTCGCTACTGACCGCCGAATCAATGCTACTTTAGTTTCTTCGTTCATGTGCATTGTCACTGAAGCTTGACATGTTTTTCGTAGCGTGTGTTCTCTGGTTGTTTTGTTAAATGTGACCTGATGCCTTGTCCACCTTAAGCTCCACGTGTGAGTACTGCTTCAATTGTCTGTGGCTGCCTGTCGATGGTCTGTCTCTGCCTTTTTAAAAGATGACTAGTTGATATCTTTCGATACCGTGTGGTATTTGTGGTGCTTCAATACAGATTCTGTTTCATCGGAACACCATTAAACGGCCTACAGTTACATAAAAAAACGCTTTGCTTCTTCATTGCAAAAGCCTTACCTGGGTGAAATACACGGCAGAGGTACGGTGGTGCAGCGGTAGAGTTGCTGCCATATTACAGCGCCAGAGACCCGGGTTCGATCCTGACTACGGGTGCTGTCTGATTTGATTGATTTGATTTGATTTGATTTGATTCAATTTTATTCTCATTGTGCAGAGCACAAGTACCGAGACAACGAAATGCTTTTTTTCACCACACAGCCATACGAATAAAAAAAAAGAAGAACATCGAACACGATAGTCTATAACATAAACATCCCCGCACAGCGGTATCAAAGTGCGGGGTTTGTACGTATACCCGTGACCGCGTGGGTTTTCTCTGAGATTTTTGGTTTCCCCCCACGCTCCAAAGACGTGCAGGTTTGTAGGTTAATTGGCTTGGTGTAAATGTAAAAAGAAAAATTGCCCTTAGTGCGTGTAGGGTAGTGTTAATGTGCGGGGGATCGCTGGTCGGCGCGGACCCGGTGGGCCGAAGGGCCTGTTTCCGCGCCGTGTCTCTAAACTAAACTAAAGTCTGTTTGAGAAAGAACTGCAGATGGTGGAGAAACTCAGTGGGTGAGGCAGCATCTATGGAGCGAAGGAATAGGTGACGTTTCGGGTCTAGAGTTGGAGGGGAGGAGGAATCACAGAGGAGGGGGCGGTGAGAGAGGAGGTTGCAAAACTCTCTTATAAGGGTTCTAAGCTAAAGTCTTGTGTTCCGAAATTTCCAGCCGCCTCCTGCCCTAAACGTTTTAAATATAAATCATGCAGATGCTGGAATTCTGAAATAAAAAGCAAACAAAAAATGCTGGTAACATTCAGCGGGTCAGGAGAGATCTGTGGAAAGAGAAATACAGTCAATGATTCTTTACTTGATACTTTATTGTCACATGTACCTAACCCTAACCCTTAACCCCTAACCCTAACCCTAACCCTCACTGCCTACTTTACCACGCACACGTAATGTGCACCATGCGCACACGTGCCGCGTAAATTGTGTAGGTGTAAATAACGCCACGTTAGTGACGTGCAACTGACGCCCAAGTGGGACAGGCCCTTTAGTACCCAACGCTCCTCTCTACTGTGTCGGAAGAAACTGCAGATGCTGGTTTAAACCGAAGGTAGACACAAAATGCTGGAGTAACTCAGCGGGACAGGCAGCATCTCTGGAGAGGAGGGAATGGGTGACGTTTCGGGTTGACACCCTTCTTCAGACTGAATCTCGACCTGAAACACACCAGCGTAGGTTAATTGGCTCCGGTAAGGATTGTAAATTCTCCCCAGGGTGTAGGATAGTGCTAGTGTATGGGGAGCGTTGGTTGGGCGAAGACTCGGTGGGCCGTGGTGCCCATTTGCGCGCTGTATCTCCAAACTAAAACCATAGTGCATTTTAACAAGCCCCACAGAAGGTGGCCTGCTCTAACCTCTTGCCCATCCACATTCACACTGTTCTGCGACTGAACATTTTTGGAATTGTGCGCAGCTGGAGAAATATAATCTGATTTATTTGTGGACCTTTACCACATAAAGCACGAGAAGTGGTGATGTCATGGGGACCGGCTGCAGAATGGCACGATTCCACCACGGATTCCAATGAGTGAAGGGGGCCATTTTAGCAAAGACATCATTTGTTTACACAGCCTACAGATTCAAGGCTCCATCTGTCTCCATTTGGGACACTTAACATCTGGTGTTGAACAAACCACATCAATTTGTGATACTAATTCACAGGGCAGCTTGAATATTAACAGGATGGTGATTCATAATTTTTCCTCCAAAGGCTTTTTTATACTCGCCATATTTTAACCCTGTACATTTTTGAAGGATTACAGGCAATTTCCATTAGGTGACGTGCCCTTTTAATTTCAAAGGTTTCAAAGGTATTTTATTGTCACATATACCAATTAAGGTACAGTGAGGTGAATTAGCGTACAGCCATATGGAAAAAAAAAAAAAGCAACAAGACACACAACTACATAAAAGTTAACATAAACATCCACCACAGTGTGATTCCCCACATTCCTCACTGTGAGGGAAGGCAAAATAGTCCAATCTTCGTCCTCTTTATTCACTCCGCAGTCGGGGCAGTCGAACCATCCGTCATGGCGGTCGAAGCCCCCGCAGCCGGTGTTCGAAGCTGGCGCGTCGGGGGTGGTCGAAACTCCCGCGTTGGGGCAGTCGAAACTCCTGCGGCTTGGAGTTCCCGAAGTCGTTCACTGACTAGAGACCGTGATGTTAAGTCCGCCAGCACCCGCGGTTGGAGCTCCGAGGTCGATCCCTGGCAATGGGATCGCGGAAATCCGTAATGTTAAAGTCCCGTAGGCTCCCCGCGGTGGAGCTCCCGAAGTCGGCCTCCAGCAAAGGCCGCCAACTCCTCGATGTTAGGCCGCAGTGCGGATGGAGATACGATACTGAAATTAATCGCATCTCCATCGAGGTAAGAGAATGGAAAAATGCTAGTATATCATTGTGGTTATCATTGGGCATCACGTTGGCTCAGCGGTAAGGTTGCTGGTATAAGTGTACATGTCCCTAGTGTGTGTGTGTGTGTAGGATAGTGTTAGTGTGCTGGGTTCTTGGTTCTTGGTCCTCCAAAATATTCCAAATGAAATTTAAACTGGGAGGTGGTGAACGGAGGACTTAAACCAGAAAGGGTTATTGGGAAGAAAGAGCTACTTTAAATCTAGTTGCATCTGGTTGGGTAACTATAGTTGGGTGGAGACTATTCCATGCTTTAATTGTGCGGGGGAAGAACGAATTGCTGTACAACACATCTGTCTTTGTAGCTGGGATCACAAATTGGATCAAATGCCCTTGTCTGCTCCTAATTGGTTTGGGTTTGGTGGAAACGTTTCGCTCCATAGATGCTGCCGCACCCGCTGAGTTTCTCCAGCACTTTAGTCTACCATTAGTGTTTTGTTACCAGCATACTCTGTTGTGGGTTTTCTGAAATTACCCTTCACTTATTTTGGCATAGAATATCAAACCACCACAATGTTTATTTGTGGAAATCCGGCCTCAGCTGAACTGGGCGGTACAGTGGTGCAGCGGTAGAGTTGCTGCCTTACAGCGCCAAAGACCCGGGTTCGAATCTAACCACGGATGCTGTCTGTACGGAGTTTGTACGTTCTTCCTGTGACCACTGGGTTTTCTCCGGGTGTTTCGGTTTCCTCCTACACTCCAAAGATGTCCAGGCTTACATGTTTGTATTGTATGATGGCGGTGGGTTCTGGCTTGTTTTATTGTAGCGTAAATATTATTTTTAATAATCGAATAAATTTTGTTGTAAAAAAAAAAAAAAAAGAAAAAAAAGATGTACAGGCTTGTAGGTTAATTTGCTTCGGTAAAAATGGAAAATTGTCTCTAGTGTGTAGGATAGTGCAAATGTACGGGGATCGCTGGTCGGCGCGGGCTCGGCGGGTCTGTTTCTGCGCTGTATCTCTAAACTAAACTAAACTAAACTAAACTAAACTAAACTAAACTAAACTAAACTAAACTAAACTAAACTAAACTTAACCACCCTGAGATGAAACTAAACGAATAAAGTGGGCACGTCCCTTCACTGGTACTTCGTGAGCAGTGGTCTCCTGATCATTCGCTTCACTTACTCGTGGCTGTACTGCCTTTTTCTAAATCTCCTCGATGTTGAATCAGTTCCCATTTCTGCTCTGGGCAACAGCTGGTCGATTCCTTGCTGCCAACGTCAGTCTAAGCAGCTGCCTCACAGATTTGCGCAACTCATCGCTCTCTCATGCCCATTCATCTCAGACTCTCCTTCCAGCCGACCACACCGCAGGCGGCCAATTAACCTAGCAACCCTCTTGTTTCGTATAAATTTGTTTAGAGGTACAGCTCCAGAACAGGCCCACCGACGAGTCTCCGCCGACCAGCGATCCCCACACACTTGCATCATCCTACACACACTCGGCACAATTTACAATGGCACCAAGCCAATTGACCTGCAGATCTACACGTCTTTGGAGTGTGGGAGGAAACCGAAGATCTCGGAGAAAACCCAAAACGTGCAAACTCCGCACAGACAGCACCCGAGGTCAGGATCGAACCCGGGTCTCTGGCGCCGTGAGGCTGTGGCCAAAGATCGTAGAGGGACTTACGATCTTTGGCTGTGGCTCCCTGCATCATTGTGCAGCCTTTAATTGTGTCCCCCTACGACTCCTTGTATCCCCCTACAATTGTATCCCCCTTCAACTTCAATACAGTGTGCGCACTGTCAGAATCTCTAACAGAGTGACAATGTAGCAGGACTTTAGTTTAGTTTAGTTTAGAGGTACAGCGTGGAAACAGGCCCTTCTGCCCACCGAGGCCGTGTCGACCAGCGATCCCCGCTCACCAATACTATCCTACACACACGAGGTACAATTTTATAATTATACAAAGCCAATTAACCTACAAACCTGCACGTCTTTGGAGCGTGGGAGGAAACCGGAGCACCCGGAGAAAACCCACGCAGGTCACAGGGAGAACGTGCAAACTCCGCACAGACAGCACTCGAGGTCAGGATCGAACCTGGGTCTCCGTCGATGTGAGGCAGTTATGCCCCTGTCCCACATAGGAAACCTGAACGGAAACCCTTGGAGACTTTGCGCCCCGCCCAAGGTTTCCGTGCGGTTCCCGGAGGTTGCAGGTGGTTGCCGGAGGTTGCAGGTAGTGGAAGCAGGTAGGGAGACTGACGAAAACCTCCGGGGAACCGCACGGAAACCTTGGGTGGGGCGCAAAGTCTCCAGAGGTTTCCGTTCAGGTTTCCTAAGTGGGACAGGGGCATTACTCTACCGCTGTCCCGCCATGCCGTTAACATTCTCTGTCACCTGTGGCGGTCAGTTTAATGCCAAGCCGTACTGCCCACGCACTGCCGTCAGTTAATAAAGTAATTTGTTTGGACAGGCTGATTGAAGGGAAAGACTGAGGAGGGGGTCCCTGGAAAATAGCTGGACAAGGATGGTAAGCATTGGGATTTTAAATCAGGCAGACAGCAGACATGGATCGTTAATGATGTATGGCTGGATGGTGGTTGTGTTACTCATCCTACAGCTGGAGGCTGAATATTGATCCGTGATGTGAGCTTGAATCCCACAAACACAGCTGGGAACAATAAATCCAAGTAAATGAAGTCTGTACTATCAGGATGAGTGCCAGAAACACTCTGACATGTTCACTCCCATATTGGCAATTAAGCACACAGATAGCTGTCCAAAATCCATGTAACACTTATCCCTGCTTGTAATGAAAAGGAACTGCAGATGCTTATTTATTGGGCGATTCAATATGATCATCCAGAATCTGTACCCCGTTCCTGCTTTCTCCCCATATCCCTTGATTCCGTTAGCCCTAAGAGCCCTAAAGGGCCTGTTCCACTGTACGAGGTAATTCAAGAGCTCTCCCGAGTTTAAAAAAAAATCAAACTCGTGGTAAGCACGTAGAATGTACATGTACGTCGGAGCTCGGGGACGTCTCTTAGCGGCTCGGAACGCTAACGGCAGGTACTCGGGAAACGCGGTCAGCTCGTGAAGACACGTGAAGACTCATGTCCACGAGAGCCCCGAGTACCTACGAGCGGCTATTACCGTAATTCTCCGAGTTCGAATCAGGGGAAACTCGGGAGAACTCTTGAATTAGCTCGTAAAGTGGGACAGGCCCTTTACTCCCTCTTGAAAACATTCCCCAGCGAATTGGCCTCTCACTGCCTTCTAGATGCAGGAAGATTGTGCTAGATGCAGGAAGATTGTTCCCGATGTTGGGGAAGTCCAGGACAAGGGGTCACAGCTTAAGGATAAAGGGGAAATCCTTTAAAACCGAGATGAGAAGAACTTTTTTCACGCAGAGAGTGGTGAATCTCTGGAACTCTCTGCCACAGAGGGTAGTTGAGGCCAGTTCATTGGCTATATTTAAGAGGGAGTTAGATGTGGCCCTTGTGGCCAAGGGGATCAGGGGGTATGGAGAGAAGGCAGGTACGGGATACTGAGTTGGATGATCAGTCATGATCATATTGAATGGCGGTGCAGGCTCGAAGGGCCGAATGGCCTACTCCTGCACCTAATTTCTATGTTTCTATGTTTCTGTGGCAGAGAATTCCACAGATTCACAACTCTCTGGGTGAAAAAGTTTTTCCTTATCTCAGTCCTAAATGGCCTACCCCTCATTCTTACACTGTGACCCCCTGGTTCAGGACTCCTGCCAACATCGGGAACATTTCTCCTGCACCTAGCCTGTCCGATCCCTTAAGAATTGTATATGTTTCTACAAGATGCCCTCTCATCCTTATTGTCCCTAGTGGGTGAAGGATAGTGTTAGTGTGCGGGGATCGCTGGTCGGCACGGACCCGGTGGGCTGAAGGGCCTGTTTCCACGCTGTATCTCTAAACTAAACTAAACTAAAAAAGTGCAAATGGATTTCAGCTCAGCACTTTTGTGACTGATAAGGTCTGATGCTTCCAATTTGCAAATGTGAGTCACTGTTGGGTTGCATCAAAGCTGAGCAGTTCGGAGTGAAGGAGCGGGCTGCAGAGCTCCGCAGTAATGCAGTCAGTTCGCTGCAGGGATTGCATGAGCAGTGTTTACTAGGGGCGCTGCACTGGCAGCAGCCTCTACCTACAGCCTGTATGTCATTTCTATCTTTTTTATTATTTTTAGTTAGTCCAAAGTCTGTTTTAAGGGGGAAACTTTAACTTTTCTATGTGGGGGAGGGGGGCAGGGTAAGGGGGAAACCGTCTCCAAGTCTCTTCCTGGCGGGGACGCGACTATTTCTCCGAGTCGCGTCCTCGCCCCCCACCTCGCGGCCTACCAGCTGGACCGGAGCGGCCTTTCCTGCCGGGGACCGGGAACCGGACCAGGGCTGCTACAGCGGCGGCGCAGCGCTGGAGTCACCGCGGAGCGGGCGATGCCTAACTGGGTCGCCGTTTGGAGCTCCGGAGCGTTGGGCTGTTGCTCGAACATCGTGGAGCTCTGGTGCGGAGAGCTTCCAACGCGGGCGGCACTGACCGCCATCGTGGAGTCCTGGGGCGCCTTGCAGAGGGTCTCCAGCAGCAGTCTCCACCCGGCGCGGCCTATGGACATTGGAAGCCGCCGACTCCGGTAGGAGGGGGCCGACTCTGTGTCCACGCCGCTGAGGACGTCCCGCAGCCCCAACGTCGGACTTGTATCACCCCGGCGAGCGGTCCTGGTCATCGGGCCGCCTGTAGCGGCAACTGCGGAGGGCATGGGGAGACCCTGACCACGGGGAACAGTGGAGGAAGAGACTGACTCTGGTGCCTTCCCACACAGTGGGAAACTTTGATTCTGCTATGTGGGGATGTTTTGTGTTGAATTCTATAGTGTGTTGAGTCCTGTTTATTTTTATTGTATGGCTGTATGGGAATTCATTTCACTGTGCCATCTGGCACATGTGACAATTAAATCTATCTTGTATCTTATCTTGTATCTTGTATCTTGTACACGGTGGTGGGGGGGGGAGTCCAGCATTGAAACATATAACATTCTTAAAGGATTGGACAGGCTAGATGTAGGAAAAATGTTCCCGATGTTGGGGGGAGTCCAGAACCAGGGGTCACAGTTTAAGAATAAGGGGTAGCCTATTTAGGACTGAGATGAGGAAACATTTTTTTACCCAGAGAGTTGTGAAAGTGTGGAATTCTCTGCCACAGAAGGCAGTGGAGGCCAATTCACTGGATGTTTTCAAGAGAAAGTTAGATATAGCTCTTGGGGCTAACGGAATCAAGGGATATGGGGAGAAAGCAGGAACCGGGTACTGATTTTAGATGATCAGCCATGATCTTATTGAATGGTGGGCGGTCCTGGCTCGAAGGGCCGAATGGCCTACTCCTGCACCTATTTTTCAATGTTTTCTATTGCTGCAGGCTCAGTTCCCCAAATTCTGACTGTTCTACGATCATGTTGCGCATTGTCATGAGGTGGACACAAAAAGCTGGAGTAACTTAGCGGGACAGGTAACATCGTTTCGGTGACGTCACCCATTCCTTCTCTCCAGAGATGCTGCCTGACCCGCTGAGTTACTCCAGCATTTTGTGCCTATCTTCGGTTTAAACCAGCACCTGCAGTTCCTTCCTATACATTATCATGAGGTCATTGGGGAATCGAGAACCAGAGGACATAGGTTTAAGGTTAAGGGGAGAAAGATTTAATAGGAGCCTGTGGGAGGGGTAACTTTTTTGCACAAAGGGTGGTGGATGTATGGAACAAGCTGCCAGAGGAGGTCGTTGAGGCAGGCACTAATGCTACATCTAAGAAATATTCGAACGAGTACATTGATAGGACAGGTTTAGAGGGAGGAATGGGTCCATCTGGTCTCCTCTTAACCTCTGGCAGTCCAGAGGAAACAATCCAAGTCTATCCAACATTTCCTTGGAGCTAATGCCCTCTAATCCAGGCAGCGTTCTGAAGAACGGTCTTGACCCGAAACGTCACCCATTCCTTCTCTCCAGACATGCTGCTTGTTCCACTGAGTAACTCCAGCATTTTGTGTCTCTTTGGTTTAAACCAGCATCTGTAGTTCCTTCTTTCACAGCATTATGGTATTTATGGATTAGTTTAGTTTAGTTTAGTTTAGTTTCAAGGGCAGTTTCTTCCCAAAGAGCTGGAGTAACTCAGTGGGTCAGGCAGCATCTCTGGAGAGAAGGAATGGGTGACGTTTCGGGTCGAGACCCTTCCTCAGACTTGAGTCTCGACCCAAAACATCGCCCATTCCTTCTCTCCAGAGATGCTGCCTCACCCCCTGAGTTACTCCGGCATTTTGTGTCTACCTTCAATTTAAACCAGCATCTGCAGTTCTTTCTTACACACGGGTTTAGAGGGATATGGGCCAAATGCAGGCAGGTGGGACTAGCGTAGTTGGGACATGTTGGCCAGTGTGGGCAAGGTGGGCCGAAGGGTTTGTTTTCACGCTGTGTGACTCTGTGAGTTCAACTTTAGACTTTAGAGGCGCAGCATGGAAAGAGGCCAAAGCTTTTCACTGTGCCTTGGTACACGTGACAATAAACTAAACTAACCTAATTAAAGGCCATCTGAAACCCATCTGAAACCCATCTGAAACCCACAGCTGGGAATCAAAGCCAAGCTGCAGAATACTGAAATGTCAAGGTTGCCAATCCATCAGGAGCAACTCATTAAAAATGCTCACATACTGATTCATGCTGTCTTAGGAAGAAGGTTAAATCCTTGCCTGTCTGGCCCAGGTTTGCGAAGGAACTTAGTGATCATATTTCATCTCAAGGAGGTTTAGTTTAGTTTAGTTTAGAGATATAGCGCGGAAACAGGCCCTTCGGCTCACTGAATCTGCACCGACCAGCGTTCCCCGCACACATTAGAAACATAGACAATAGGTGCAGGAGTAGGCCATTCGGCCCTTTGAGCCTGCACCGCCATTCAATATGATCATGGCTGATTATCCAACTCAGTATCCTGTACCTGCCTTCTCTCCATACCCCCTGATCCCTTTAGCCACAAGGGCCACATCTAACTCAATGAACTGGCCTCAACTACCTTCTGTGGCAGAGAATTCCACAGATTCACCACTCTCTGTGTGAAAAATGTTTTCCTCATCTCGGTCCTAAACGATTTCCCCCTTATCTCTAAACTGTGACCCCTAGTCCTGGACTTCCCCAACATCGGGAACAATCTTCCTGCATCTAGCCTGTCCAACCCCTTACGAATTTTGTATGTTTCTTTTTTTAGTTCTGATTTCTGGGAACTGCAGATTTTTGCTTTTTTAAAAGTTGCTGAATTAATATAGTTTTTTTTTAATTTCTGCTCTGCTAAAAACCACGGGATTTGTTACTCTGGCTACTGATTTTCTCGCTTGCTGAAGCTGTTCCATTAACTATCGAAAAAAAAAATCCCCCCCTATTTTTAACTGTCCTAAAATATCAAGCCTATCCCCTCTCTACCACAATGGCTCATATGTTTCTGGGCTCCAAAACTTTGTTCCTTTTTCATGAAAATGCTTGGATTTGCCTTTTTCTATATTACATAATGTAACGTCCACTGGTTTCCCAAGCACCCAGATTTTTTAGTTTACTTATTTCCAAAGATATTTCCTGGTCCCAGAACACCGATGCAATTATAAAGAAAGCACATCAGTGCCTCTACTTCCTGAGAAGATTACGGAGCATCGGTATGTCAAGGAGGACTCTCTCGAACTTCTACAGGTGCACAGTAGAGAGCATGCTGACCGGTTGCATCGTGGCTTGGTTCGGCAACTTGAGCGCCCTGGAGAGGAAAAGACTGCAAAAAGTTGTAAACACTGCCCAGTCCATCATCGGCTCTGACCTCCCTTCCATCGAGGGGATTTATCGCAGTCGCTGCCTCAAAAAGGCTGGCAGCATCATCAAAGACCCACACCATCCAGGCCACACACTCATCTCTCCGCTGCCATCGGGAAGAAGGTACAGGAGCCTGAAATCTGGAACATCCAGGTTCAGGAACAGCTTTTTCCCCACAGCCATCAGGCTATTAAACTCGCCATCAAACAATAACAGCCTATTGCACTTTATCTGTTTATTTATTGTGTATATATATGGTCTATGGTATATAGACACACTGAACTTTTATCTCCTGTTCCGTACTATGTTTACATATTCTGTTGTGCTGCAGCAAGCAAGAATTTCATTGTCCTATCTGGGACACATGACAATAAAACTCTCTTGACTTGACCCCCAACCACATAGTGAGGAAGGACATTATTGCCATAGAGGGAGTGCAGAGAAGGTTCACCAGACTGATTCCTGGGATGTCAGGACTGTCTTATGAAGAAAGACTGGATAGACTTGGTTTATACTCTCTAGAAATTAGGAGATTGAGAGGGGATCTTATAGAAACGTACAAAATTCTTAAGGGGTTGGACAGGCTAGATGCAGGAAGATTGTTCCCGATGTTGGGGAAGTCCAGGACAAGGGGTCACAGCTTAAGGATAAGGGGGAAATTCTTTAAAACCGAGATGAGAAGAACTTTTTTCACACAGAGAGTGGTGAATCTCTGGAACTCTCTGCCACAGAGGGTAGTTGAGGCCAGTTCATTGGCTATATTTAAGAGGGAGTTAGATGTGGCCCTTGTGGCTAAGGGGATCAGAGGGTATGGAGAGAAGGCAGGTACGGGATACTGAGTTGGATGATCAGCCATGATCATATTGAATGGCGGTGCAGGCTCGAAGGGCCGAATGGCCTACTCCTGCACCTAATTTCTATGTTTCTATGTTTCTATGTCCTGACCTGAAACGTCACCTGTCCATGTTCTCCAGAGATGCTGCCTGACTCGCTGGGGTACTCCAGCACTTTGTGTCCTTTTGATGTAAGCCAGCGTCTGCAGTTCATTGTAGCTTCTCTCACATGCATCTCTGGCATGAAGCTCAGCTGCACTCTGTCGAGGTGAGTCCCACTTTCTCATCAATCCCTGGCAAAACAAACCTCACTGGTCACCCCTTTGAGAGGAAGGAACCCAAGTCTCTTTCCTGAATTTGTCTGAAATAGTCTGAAGTTTGGCCCCGATCCGAAACGTCACCTATTTACCTTCCCCAGACCCCTCCCTTCCATTGACAAGGCCAGCAGCATAATTGAGGACGATTCGCACCCTGGTCACTCCCTCGTCTCCCCTCTCCCATCGGGCGAAAGGACAGAAGTGTGAAAACGCACATTTCCAGATTCAGGGACAGTTTCTTCCCAGCTGTTATCAGGCAACTGAATCATCCTCCCACAACCAGAGAGCAGTGCTGAACTACTATCTACCTCATTGGTGACCCTCGGACTATCTTTGATCAGACTTTGCTGGCATTACCTTGCACTAAACGTTATTCCTTTATCATGTATCTACACACCGTAAATGGCTCGATTGTAATCATGTATTGTCTTTCCACTGACTGGATAGCACGCAACAAAAGCTTTTCAGTTTACGTACATGCACACACACGCACACACTCACATACACGCACATGCGCACACACGCACATGCACACACACCTCGGTACATGTGACAATAAACTAAACTGATAACTGCTGAGTTACTCCAACACTTTTGGTTTTCTTTTGTAAATCGGCATCTGCAGTTCCTTGTTTTTTCCAGTCTTTCCTTCTGATTATAAGATGGCATAATTCGTTAATCGATGTTTCACTTTCTATAGATCCTTTTTGTTTTTCTTTTATTTTAGTCATATAGTAACTAGAGCTAAATAAGATACTAATCTGTCATGGCTTAAAAATACTAATTTAAACATTGGAATCAAAATGAAAGGTTGCAACTAAATTACTGCTTGTGCTGTTACTCAGATCCTCTCTCTCAGCGAGACCACAAAGGAAATTTTATTTTAATTTTCAGCTGATGTGGCATATTTAATTTCATCCAGGAACTATCGTTTCTAGTTTCATCTAGTGGCTAATGTTTACAGCTGAGATCCTGTGGAATTTAAAACCCCTTACTCCCCCTCCTCAACTTTAGTCATGAAAGGTAAAAAACCTCACACACACACACACATACACGCACACGCACACGCACACATTCACGCACACGGACACGCACACGCACACACACACATTCACGCACACGCACACACACATGCACACATACACACACATGCACACACACACACGCACATGCACACACACACTCACATACACGCACATGCACACATACACGCACATGCACACACACCCACACATACACAATCACATGCACGCACTCAAGTGAACACCAAACATGCACACACACATACACAATCACATGCACGCACTCACGTGAACACCAGACATGCACACAAGACACACATGCACACAGCACATACACACACTCACATACACAATCACATGCATGCACACACGTGAACACCAGACATGCACACTAGACACACCTGCACATAGCACACACACACACACACACACACACACACACACACACACACACACACACACACACACACACACACACACACACACACACACACACACACACACATGAAACACAGACTCCAGGCACATAAACAGATAGACACACAAACACAAACCAGACACATATACATATAGACACACACACACACACACACACACACACACACACACACACACACACACACACACACACACACACACACACACACACACACACACACACACACACACACACACACACACACACACACACACACACACACAAACGTACCATACACTCACACACAAACGTACCATACACTCACACACAAACACACCATTTCATTATTCAGCTGTAATGATCTTTTTTCCCTCTCCTAATGAAGAGTCTATACATAACATTTAAAAAATCAGATCCTTGAAGGCTACTCCATCGCTCCACAAAGCAATCAAGGAATTGATTTAAAGGCAATACAGTAAATACAATACCTCAAATAAGGCCAGAATCTCACAAGGGAAATAGTTAGGTTCCTGATTGGAGTGTAGAAAACATAGCTTAGGCTCAAGGGCAGGAAGACTGCAGTGAAATTAAACTGTGGAAGAACTTGTTTTGTCTTTCCACTGACTGGTTACCACGCAACAAAAGTTTTTCACTGTACCTCGGTACATGTGACGATAAACTAAACTGAAACTGCTGAGTTACTCCAGCACTTTTGGTTTTCTTTTGTAAATCGGCATCTGCAGTTCCTCGTTTTTTTCCAGTCTCTTTTATTGTGATCATAAACTGGCAGAATCCGTTAATCGATCTTTCACTTTCTTTTAGTGATATAGTAACGAGAGCTGAATAAGATATTAATCTTAGACATGGCTTCAAATTGAATGAGCCTTTACCTATTCTTCTCTCGTGATACGGTGGCGCAGCGGTCGAGTTGCTGCCTTACAGCGAATGCAGCGCTGGAGACCCGGGTTCGATCCTGACTACGGGCGCTGTCTGTACGGAGTTTGCACGCTCTCCCCGTGATCTGCGTGGGTTTGCTCCGAGATCTTCAGTTTCTTCCCACACTCCAAAGACGTACAGGTTTGTGGGTTAATTGGCTTGGTAAATATATATTTTTTAATTGTCCCCAGTGGGTATAGGATAGTGTTAATGAGAGGGGATCGCTGGTCGGCGCGGACCCGGTGGGCCGAAGGGCCTGTTTCCGCGCTGTATCTCTAAACTAAACTAAAAGATATCGCTTACGCTCCACATTATCCACTTGTAAATCACTGATTCGGATAAACCTTGCAGGAGATAACATTCTCGGGCAGGTCTAAATCAAAGAAACTAGAGGAGCAAGACAGACCACTCCTACAAAATCCAATGGACTGACGTGTAGTACACAATGGAACGTCACTTCCGCCATTTTAGGAATAAGACCCCGACCTCCGTTATACCTCTCGCAGTTTAATCCACGTCAGTCTATTGGATTTTGCAGTTTATCTTGGTCTATCTTAGCCTTCTATGATAGACCATTATGATCTTTGTTTATAATAAATAAGGAGATTCTTTTAAAAAAAACATTAAAACGGAAAACTGCGTATAAAATGAGTGACAATGCACAATACCCCCTCCCCTCCTCTCCTCTTCTCCCCCTCTCACTACCTTCTCCCATTCTCCAACTCCCTCCCCCCACTTTCCCTGGTGCCCCCCCCATTTGTGGACCTATCTTGCGACCGGCTATTCCCCGCACACTGTCCCACACATGCTAGGGACAATTTGTACAAGCCTGTGTGTCTTTGAAGTGCGGGAGGAAGCCCAAACACTAACCCCAGACCTAGCCGTAACCCTAACTCTAGGTTGATAGGCTTGGTATAAGTATAAAGTTCGATAGAGCTCTAGGGGCTAGTGGAGTCAAGGGATATGGGGAGAAGGCAGGCACGGGTTATTGATAGGGGACGATCAGCCACGATCACAATGAATGGCGGTGCTGGCTCGAAGGGCCGAATGGCCTCCTCCTGCACCTATTTTCTATGTTTCTATGAAAGGTCTCTGGACCATATGCATTCTCTGATCTTTGGTTGAATCAGTGGTGTGGGAGAACGGTATGTGTGTGTTTCTGTGTGTGAGTGGCAAGATAGAGATAATCGATTTCAAAGTTCCTCATGGGTCAGAAGCAACTTTAATTTAAAGCAACTCATCTTGTATCTTTGGTCTAAATGAATCTGAGCTATCTGTACCGTTGACTCTTTGATGATCCATCTCTTGTTTAGGCTGCATAATCCTCTCTTCCCTTTTAGTTTCCTGTTCCTCCTTTGCAACCCTCCTTCCACTTGTTTTGTTGCAGCTGACGGAACTACTTATTGATCCGTTGCCATGCATTTACGATTATTCTCTTGTCACGGAAGGAATGTCTGGGGGAATCTGAGGGCCGTATTTCCTTTGTGAATGGGAAGGTTGTCTTCTTGCCAATCCTGTGGTTTGTTGCTAATGGCTTCCAAGCCTAACGGTACAATTAGCAGTGGGCCTGTTGTGGTGCGTGGGTCTCAAAAGGAGGCACGAAGTCCAGTGTTTGAGAAGCACCTTTATTTTATTCCTCCCGGTTGAAGGGAAGGCGAAACCAGAGGAATATGGCACCCAATCCCTGCCTTTTAAACCCTCCGGCTGAGGGCCGCCTCCGGACTGCACCACTCCTGTGCCGAGGGGTTCGGCAGTATAATGGCACGACCCTTAGGAGCCGCCACACTGTCCCACTTAGGCGATTTTTTAGGCGACTGTCATAGTCGAAGCAGGTCGCTGAAAAACCGGCGACTGGATTAATGGGCGCGTTCCACGTAGGCGGTTTTTTAGGCGACTGCGGCAATGGAATTCACCGAAATCAGCACCAGCGACAACCTACGACAGCACCTACGCTCATTGGCGTCAAACCCACAGTCGCCGAAAACGTTTCAACATGTTGAAAATCCAGCGGCGACCAGAAAGACGCTACGACTCTTTGGGCGACTGTGGAGACTACCGACGACTGTATAGGCAACACCCCAGCGACCACCAGCGACAGCCTAGTCAAGAGAGTCAAGAGTCAATTCAAGAGTCAATTTAATTGTCATTTGGACCCCTGGAGGTCCAAACGAAATGCCGTTTCTGCAGCCATACATTACACACAAATAGACCCCAGACACAACATAATTACATTTTACATAAACATCCATCACATAGCTGTGATGGAAGGCCAAAAAAACTTATCTCTCCACTGCACTCTCCCCCCCCCGATGTCAGAGTCAAAGTCAAAGCCCCCGGCTGGCGATGGCGATTGTCCCGCGGCCATTGAAGCCACGCCGGGTGGTGCGAGGTCGCACACCGGGTCTTGGTGTTGGAGCCCCCGGCGTGCGCTCGCAAAGTCCCGCGGCCATTCCAGCCGCGCGGGGCAGTGGTGTCAGGCCCCGCTCCAGGAGCTCTTCAACCCCGCAACACGGGCGGGAGAATTCGCCGTTGCACGTGAGTCGGCACCAGAGTCCCCGGCTTCTTCCCGTTGGAGGCCGCTCCTCGTTGCGGCCCCAACGACAACGGAAACCCGACGAGAAAAAGGTCGGGTCTCCAGTGCAGGGAGAGATTCAAAAGTTTCCCCCCCCCCTCCCTCCCACCCACCCCCCCCCCCCCCACACACACACCCCAACATAAAATAACAAAAACTACATAAAAACACAGACAAAAAAATAATAAAACGCGGACAGGCTGCAGAGGCCGCTGCTGACCAGAGTCGCGCCGCCTACCTTGTTATGGTCGCCTATGGTCGCCTGTAGTCGCCTAACAAGTTGCCTAAGTGGGACAGGCTCTTAAGCAGCGGTCAGAAGATTGTGGCCAACCCGCAACGTCACCCGTCCCTTCTCTCCAGAGATGCTGGCGATGTTGACAAAGATGTTGACAAATAAATTGAATCTTGTTCTTGATCTTGAATCTTGATGCTGAGTTACTCCGGCATTTTGTGTCTATCTAAGCAGCTACATATGTCTGTGCATTTCACACAGCAGAACTTTATCCTCTGTTTTCAGACTATTTTGTGGCCTAAATTCGAACACTTTACAGCTCAAAGTGATTGATCGTTCTATAGTGAGGATAGTGCTTTTAGACTTCTTTACGCTTTAGAGAAATATGTAGGAAGGAACTGCAGATGCTGGTTTGAACCAAAGATTGACACAAAATGCTGGAGTGACTCAGCAAGACAGGCAGCATCTCTGGAGAGAAGGAATGGGTGATGTTTTGGGTCCGGACACTTCTTCAGGTAGTCTTGAATGTTAGGGTTACATTTGCTTTCTTCCAATCCGTGGAAATCACAGGAAGGTCGATGCATCTACTCTCTCCATGGTCACCACCTTCAAATCCCTAGGCTACAGATCATTGTTCTTAGATCATAGACTTCAGAAATACAGTGTGGAAACAAGCCCTTCAGCCCACCGAGTCCGTGCCGACTAGCAATCACTTCACACACACTCACACTATCCTAAACACACTAGGGACAATTTACAATTTACAGAAGCCAATTAACCTACAAACCTGCACGTCTTTGGAGTGTGGGAGGAAGCCAGAGCACCCGGAGAAAACCCACAGTTGGGGAAACTCACAGGGGGAACGTACAAACTCCG
>NC_073413.1:3891207-3923707 GCF_028641065.1 Leucoraja erinaceus | reverse complement strand
CACACTAGTTCTATGTTATCCCACATTCCCATCCACTCCCTGCACACCAGGGGCAACTTACGGCAGGGTAAATAACCGACGATCCTGCTTGTCACATTGTGATATCATATTCTATGTCGCTCTTCCAGAGCGATGCTAACTGCATTCCGCTGTCTCTGTACTGTACACTGACAATGATAATTAAAGTTGTTGAATCTGAATCTGAATCTGTGATGTGGGAGGAAACCGGAGCACCCAGAGGAAACCCCCGCGGCCACATGGAGAATGTGCACAATCCACATAGACTTCCCAAGGTTTTTCAACCACCTTAAGGGGCTGTCCCACTGTACGAGCTAATTCAAGAGTTCTCCCGAGTTTCCCCTGATTCGAACTCGGAGAATTACGGTAATTGCCGCTCGTAGGTACTCAGGGCTCTCGTGGACATTTTTCAACATGTTGAAAAATCTTCACGAGTCTTCACGAGCTTACCGCGTTTCCCGACTACCTGCCGTTAGCGTTACGAGCCGCTAAGAGACGTCCCGAGCTCCGACGTACCCGCTACGTACATTCTACGTACTTACCACGAGTTTGATTTTTTTAAAACTCGGGAGTGCTCTTGAATTAGCTCGTACAGTGGGACAGCCCCTTTAACACCAACGACCATCAGGCCAATGAACACTACGAGCTACAACTAAACTCCAAATTAGTTTAAACTCAAAACTTCAGGTTTTGCACTATATTGGGTGTGCTTTTTTTATTGAATTATTATTTTCTTTAATATATTATCTAGTGAGTACTTTGTTTACTGGGGCGACATGGTGGCTCAGCGGTAGAGTTGCTGCCTCACAGCGCCAGAGACCCGGGTTCGATCCCGACTACGGGTGCTGTCTGTACTGAGTTTGTACAGACAAAGACGTGCAGGTTTGTAGACTCACTGTACCTCGCTACAGGTGACTACAAAGTGCCGTTAAAGTACCATTTTAAAATGTTTCTCTCTCGTTTATTAGATTGTTCACAGACATATTCTGTTGTGCTGCTGCAAGTAAGAATTTCATTGTTCTATCTGGGACATATGACAATAAAACACCCTTGACCCTTAAACCATTGTTTGCAAGAGTAACTCTAAAGAGTGGTTCAATAAGGCAGCTCACACCGTCTCCTCAGGGGTCCCATGGATGGACTGTAATTGTTACCACAACCAGAAACATCTCATCGATGTCTTTTAAAGTGCATTTCTCTCGATTAATTGATTCCGTTTTTTTTTCCTCTACCTATTGCATTTAGGTCTCAGAAGATCCCCTCCTGTTCAATCTCTGTATGGAAAGAAGGTTTAAATCAAATGGCACCTCTCCTTGCCCTGAATCTTTAATACGCCATTGAATTAGACTCTAATACACGTCATTAAAAATGCATGGCTCCAGCTCTCCTTCTGCTGGCAGCTCTGCAGAGGGGAAAAGCCATCATTGAAAGTAATATATTAATCTTGCCACTGGATTTTAACCGTTTCTATGCTGGTTGATTTACACTGAATGTGGCTGTTTAGAGCTTATAGACACAGCACGGAAACAGGACCACTGAGTGCGCACCAACCAGCGACCCCCCCCCCCCCGTACACTAGCACTATCCTACACACAAGGAACAATTTACAATCTTTGCTCAAGTCAATTAACCAACAAACCTGTACGTCTTTGGAGTGTGGGAGAAAAGCCACAAGGATCACACGAGGAGGACGTACCCATAGTCAGGATCGAACCAAGGGTCTCCAAAGCCATCTTTGGGGCTTTGGGGGAAACTGGAGCACTCAGAGGAGAGCCTGGCGGTTACAGAGAGAACGTGCAAACTCCACTCAGCCACACGAACAAGAACCTAATACAAGAGCAGGAATAATCCCCTCGTGCCTGTCAATATAATCATGGCGGGTCTACGTCGGCCTCAGCTGCCAGAGTCATAGAGAGTGGAAACAGGCCCTTCGTCCCAACCTGCCCACATGTCCCGTCTACACTGGCCACATTTTCACCTGCCTGCATTTGGCCCACAACCCTCTGAACATCACGGTGGCGCAGCGGTAGAGTTGCTGCCTTACAGCACTTGCAGCACCGGAGATCCGGGTTCGATCCTGACTACAGGTGCTGTCTTTACGGAGTTTGCACGATCTGCGTGGGTTTGCTCCGAGATCTTTGGTTTTCCCCACACTCCAAAGACGTACAGGTTTGCAGGTAAATTGGCTTGGTGTAAATGTAAATTGTCCCTAGTGTGTGTAGGATAGTGTAACTGTGCGGGGATCGCTGGTCGGTGCGGACTCTGTGGGCTGAAGGGCCTGTTCCATGCTGTATCTCTAAAACTAAAAACCTATCATATTAATGCACCGTTCTAACTGTTTCTTAAATATTGCAATAGTACCTGCCTCAACTCTGGGAGCTCATTCCATACACCCGCCACCCTTTGTGTGAAAAAATTACCCCTCAGGTTCCTATTAAATGCACAGAAGTAAGGGAATCGTGGACCAGAGGACATAGGTATAAGGTGAAGGGGAAAAGATTTAATAGGAATAAGAGGGGTAACATTTTCACACAAGTAGTGGTGGGTGCATGGAACAAGCTGCCAGAGGAGGTAGTTGAGGCTGGGACTATCCCAACGTTTAAGAAACAGTTAGACAGGCACATGGATAGGACAGGTTTGGAGGGATATGGACCAAACGCAGGCTGGTGGGATTAGTGTAGCTGGGGCATGTTGGCCGGTGTGGGCAAGTTGGGCCAAAGGGCCTGTTTCCACACTGTATCAGTCTATGACTCTAAATCTTTCCCCCTTCACCTTAAACTGTGGTTCTCGATTCAAGATTCAAGAGAGGTTATTGTCATGTGTCCCAGATAGGACAACAAAATTCTTGCTTTGCTTCAGCACAACAGAATATAGTAGGCATAAATAAACACAGAACAGATCAGTGTGACCATATACCATAGAATATATATATATATATATATATATATATATATATATACACACATATATAAGCAGATAAAGTGCAATGGGCTATTAATGTTCAGAGTTTTGTTTGAGTTGAGTTTAATAGCCTGATGGCTGTGGGGAAGTAGCTATTCCTGAACCTGGACGTTGCAGTCTTCAGGCTCCTGTACCTTCTACCTGAAGGTAGCGGGGAGATGAGTATGTGGCCAGGATGGTGTGGGTCCTTGATGATGCTGCCAACATTTTTGAGGCAGTGACCGCGATAGATCCCCTCGATGGTAGGGAGGTCAGAGCCGATGCAGTGTTTACAATTCCCCTGCTCTGGGCAAGAGACTGTGCCTTTACTCTTTCATGGTAAATTCCTTTTGATTCCTTTCATGACTTTGTACACCTCTATAAGAGCACCCCTCATCCTCCTGCGCTCCAAAGAATTGACTCCTAGCCTGCTCAAACTTTACTTATAGCTCGGGCCCTCGAGTCTTGGCAACATCTTTGTAAATCTTCCCTCCACCCTTCCCAGCATCGCCCCAATAACATGGTGCCCGGAACTGAACACGTTACTCTATACGCGTGGGAAGGAACTGCAGATGCTGGTTTACACAGATGATAGACACAAAATGCTGGAGTAACTCATCCGGACAGGCAGCATCTCTGGATGGAAGGAATGTGTGACGTTTCGGGTCGAGACCAATCCAAAACCTCGCCCATTCCTTCAATCCAGAGATGCTGCCTGTTCCGCTGAGTTACTCCACCATTTTGTGTCTGTCTATCTATCTATCTTTCTATCTTCTACTATATATATAAAACTCAAATCAGTCCGCCTGCAGTACGGATCCCTTCCTGCCTTTCGATTCGTGCCCGATACTCGCAGATGTCCAATCGGAATGGCCGATGCTCGCAGATGTCCAATCGGAATGGATTAATTTGCATGTACGGCTGCCGGCTGCATTTCTTCCTTTGATTCATTGCCACGCCCAATCCAGACGCTCAATCTCCGAGATATTTTCCATTTCGGTAGAGATTTCGCTTTTCTTTCTAAGTATCCACTCCTCATTTCATTTTGTCGTGTTCAAGTACATGTTTTTAATCAAATCCTTCTCCCCCACCCACCCCAAGTATTTCGAAAATAAACAGGCTTCTCCATTTACATGTCAGCTTCCAACACACTTCGAAACAAAGTTGCAAGAGAGGAACACTGAACTTTTCACTGCAGCAGCAGGCAGGGGAGGGCTGCAATCTTACATTTGGTAACGGGCTCAGTTCCTATGGAGGAGACGGGTGCATGGCATGGCATTGGGGGAACAGACCCAACGGGTCTGCACTTGGTCTAGTAATACTCTAAATGTGGCCCTACCAACATCTTATATAACTGCAACATGACCTCGGAACTCCTACCCTGCCAGTTCCCCATATCCCACAATTCCTCGCTCTTTCCAGTGTTTAGCTATCTCCACCAAATATATATAATGATCTTCAGCATGCACTGAGGTCTGGATTGAATTTGGGTCTCCATTTAGTGGCATCACTGCTCCGCACGCACTTCAAATCAGACTGTCCCATGTGCCATTTTAACACAGCTGTATATCCATTTGTGAAATGTTGTCCAATATATTATGCATTAAGCAGCTGGCTGTGAGCAGGCTGAATAAGTGGGTTTCAAAATATGAATACGTCTATTTCTGAAGGGGGAAAGAGCATATTCTCCATTAGATAGACACAAAACGCTGGCGTAACTCAGCAGGACAGGCACCATCTCTGGAGAGAAGGAATGGGCGATGTTTCACCTTCTTCCGACCCAAAATGTCACCCATTCCTTCTCTCCGGAGGTGCTGCCTGTCCCGCTGAGTTACTCCAGCATTTTGTGTCTATCTTCAATTTAAAGATAGATACAAAATGGTGGAGTAACTCAGCGGGACAAGCAGCATCTCTGGAGGGAAGGAATGGGTGACGTTTCGGGTCAAGACCCTTCTTCTCTCCAGAGACGCTGCCTGTCCCGCTGAGTTATTCCACCATTTTGTGTCTATCTTTGGTGTAAGCCAACATATTTTCCACTTTAGGTAACCGTTACAAAACACTCCTCTCCCCTTTCTCCCCAATAATCTCCGCTCCCACCTTTCTCTCCCCCCCCCCCCCCCCCCTCCTCCCTCCTGGCTGACCTTGCTGCTATCTCTCTCTCTCTCTCCCTTCACCTATATTCCTAAACAACTCGTGCCTTCTCAACCCTCTAGCTCCGAGTTCACAACTCACTATTCCGTTTATCTCACACCTTGTGTGTGTGTGTGTGTGTTCATCTCTGGCCCAACCTTGTCCAAGCATTTGCCCGGCGCAGCAGTAGAGTTGCTGCCTTTCAGCGCTTACAGCATCAGAGACCCAGGTTCGATCCCGGCTACGGGTGCTGTCTGCACGTTCTCCCCGCGACCTGCGTGGGTTTTCTCTGCGTTTAAGAAGGAACTGCAGATGCTGGAAAATCGAAGGTAGACAAAAGTGCTGGAGAAACTCAGCGGGTGCAGTCCTGGGCCTCTTCCATGGCCAGAGTGAGCACCACCGGAAATTGGAGCAGCAGCACCTCATATTCCGCTTGGGCAGTCTGCACCCTAGTGGCATAAACATTGAATTCTCCAATTTCCGGTAGCCCTTGCTGTCTCCTCCCCTTCTCAGCTCTACCTCAGCCCTCGGGCTCCTCCTCTTCCTTTTTTCTTTATTCTTGCCGCCCCCACCCTCCATCAGTCTGAAGAAGGGTTTCGGCCAGAAACTTTGCCTATTTCCTTCGTTGCACCCGCTGAGTTTCTCCAGCACTTTTGTCTACCTTCGGTTTTCTCTGAAATCTTTAGTTTCCTCCCACACTCCAAAGACGTACAGGTTTGTAGGTTATTTGGCTTGGTATAAATGTAAATTGTCCCTTGTGTTTGTAGGATAGCGTTAGTGTTCAGGGATCGCTGGTCGGGCGGGCTCAGTGGGCACAAGGGCCTGTTTCCGCATTGTATCTCTAAACTAAACTAACCAAAACCTGTCTCTCATAACCATTCCTTGCCTTCCATGTTCTTTCCTGCCCCTCCGTTCTTTCTCCCAAACTCTGCAATCAGTCTAATGAATTATTTAAGAAAGAACTGCAAATGCTGAAAAATCGAAGGTAGACAAAAGTGCTGGAGAAACTCAGCGGGTGCAGTAGCATCTATGGAACGATAGAAATAGGCAACGTTTCGGGCCGAAACCTGAAGGTTTCGGCCCAAAACGTTGCCTATTTCCGTTGCTTCTGAATTTTGTAGTCGGCAGGGCAGTGCTCTGCATATCGCCATTTTGGACAATTTAACATTTTTATCAAGCCAATTAACCTACAAACCTGTACGTCTTTGGAGTGGGGGAGGAAACCGACGATCTCTGAGAAAACACACACCGATCATGGGGAGAACGTATGAACTCCGTACAGACAGCAACCGTAGTCGGGATCGAACCCGGGTCTCTGGCGCTGCATTTTGCTGTAAGGCAGCAACTCTACCGCTGTGCCACCGTGACTGCTGTCCTAATCCTAATCTTGGTCCAAGCTTGTTGACGTTGCGTGCAGGCACGGGAACATTGCTGCAGTCACATGTAGCCTGACCTCATCAACTATGGGTTTCAGGGGCTATGGGGAGAAGGCAGGAGAATGAGGTTGAGATGGAAAGGTAGATCAGTCATGAATGGATGGCAGAGTAGACTTGATGGGCCAAATGGCCTAATTCTGCTCCTAGAACTTATAAACTTATGAATATCTTCCATGTTAATGAAACCTTCCTACAATTCATGTCTCTCTGGTATCCCATCAGTACTGAAACTGATTGTCTCTGCAGCAGAAAGCACACCCGATATCGATGGCAGCCTTAACCAGAACTGACTGGAAGTTTGCACTGCAAATTTCACTATATTCTTGGCTCTCGACTTTTATTATTTCCTCATATTTGGGATGTGGCCAAGTCATCACTTAGTACCCATCGCTAAATGGTCCTTGAACTTTATGGCTTACGATGTCATTTCAGCACACAGTTATGAGTCAGAGTTAATATGACGATTCAGGCATTTGCTTAAGCCTGACTTGCTTGATCTTATGTGTAGGAAGGAACTGCAGATGCTGGTTTAAACCGAAGAGAGACACAAAACGCTGGAGTAACTCAACGAGACAGGCAGCATCTCTGGAGAGAAGGAATAGGTGACGTTTCGGCTCGAGACCCTTCTTCAGACTTCAGTCACCCATTCCTTCTCTCCAGAGATGTTGCCTGTCCTGCTGAGTTGCACAATCTTATTATAAGGCTATATGAAAGCTAGATGGATTAACGAGACCTGGGTGTGCTTGTACATCAGTCACTGAATGTAAGCATGCAGGTACAGCAGGCAGTGAAGAAAGCCAATAGCATGTTGCATCACCACTGCACATCTCGTATGTGTATGTGACAAATAAACTTGACTTGACTTGACTTGACTTGACTTGACTTCATTGCGAGAGGATTTGAGTTTAGGAGCAATTAGGCCCTTCTGCAGTTATACATGGCCCTGGTGAGACCACACCTGTAGTATTGTGTGCAATTTTGGTCTACTAATTTGAGGAAGGACATTATTGCTATTGAGGGAGTGCAGCGTAGGTTCACCAGGTTAATTTCTGGGATGGCGGGACTGACATATGATAAAAGAATGGTTCGGCTGGGCTGGAATTTAGAAGGATGAGAGGATATCTGATAGAAACATATAAAATTCTTAAGGGATTGGACATGCTAGATACAGGAAAAATGTTCCCGATGTTGGGGGAGTCCAGAATCAGTGGTCAGAATTTAAGAATAAGGGGTAGACCATTTAGGACTGAGATGAGGAAACATTTTTTCACCCAGAGAGTTGTGAATCTGTGGAATTCTCTGCCACAGAAGGCAGTGGAGGCCAATTCACTGGATGTTTTCAAGAGAGAGTTAGAATTAGCTCTTAAGGATAATGGAATCAAGATATATGGGGAAAAAGCATGAACAGGGTACTGATTTTGGATGATCAGCCATGATTATATTGAATGGCATTGAAGGGGCGAATGGCCTACTCCTGCACCTATTTTTCTATTTTTCTAATATTCCCCATTGCTAGAAGTCCAAACCTAGTGTAGATCTTGATCCACTTCCTCCAACTAAACGAGAGTAAGTCTGAGGTCATCCTACTCGGCCCCTCGGACTCCATCAAAACAATAGCAGGCAGCCTTCGAAGCCTTAGCCCATCACTCAAATCTCACGTCAAAAACCTTGCCGTGATATTTGACTCTGCGTTGAAATTTGACAAACAAATCAATGCCGTGGTAAAAGTTAGCTTCTTCCAGCTTCGGACGATAGCTAAAATAAAATCATTCCTCCAATTTGATGGCCTCGAAAAGATCATCCGCTCATTTATCTCCTCCCGCCATGATTACTGCAACTCCCTTTACACAGGCATCAGCCAGTCATCCCTGTTCTGCCTGCAATTGGTCCAAAACGCCGCAGCGAGACTCCTGACGGGTACCCGAAAAAGGGACCACATCACCCCGATTCTGGCCTCTCTCCACAGGCTCCCAGTACGGTTCCGAACCAATTTTAAGCTCCTTCTTTATGTATACAAAGCCCTTAATGGGCTTGCTCTTACCTACATCAAAAAGCTGCTTACCCACCTCCAGGTCCCTCAGATAGGCCGACTTGGGGTTACTGACTATCCCGCGGTTTCGGCATAAGCTCTGGGGCGACCGCGCTTTGGCATTTGCAGCACCTAGAATGTGGAACAGCATCCCTCTTCTCATCAGAACTGCCCCCCTCCATCGACTCTTTTAAGTCGAAACTTAAAACTTATTTCTACTCTCAAGCCTTTCTTGAGGCCCTCTGAGGGAGCGCTGTATGTATGTATTTATGTATGTATTGTTGATCTATGTACCACTGTATGTAACACGTTAGTACCTGCACTAATGTAAAGCACTTTAGTCAACAAGAGTTGTTTTTAAAGTTTGCAGTTGTACAGGGCTCTGGTGAGACCACATCTGGAGTATTGTGTACAGTTTTGGTCTCCTAATTTGAGGAAGGACATCCTTGTGATTGAGGCAGTGCAGTGTAGGTTCAAGAGATTAATCCCTGGGATGGCGGGAATGTCATATGAGGAAAGATTGAAAAGACTAGGCTTGTATTCACTAGAGTTTAGAATGATGAGGGGGGGATCTTATAGAAACGTATAACCTTTTTCCTTCCTTCTCCCCGCCACCCCCTATCAGTCTGAAGAAGGGTTCGGCCCGAAACGTTTCCTATTTCCTTCGCTCCATAAATGCTGCTGCACCCGCTGAGTTTCTCCAGCATTTTTGTGTAACATTATAAAAGGACTGGATAAGCTAGATGCAGGAAAAATGTTCTCAAAGTGGGGCGAGTCCAGAACCAGGGGCCACAGTCTTAGAATAAAGGGGAGGTCATTTAAGACTGAGGTGAGAAAAAACGTTGTGAATTTGTGGAATTCCCTGCCGCACAGAGGGCAGTGGAGGCCAAATCACTGGATGGATTTAAGAGAGAGTTAGATAGAGCTCTAGGGGCTAGTGGAATCAGGGGATATGGGGAGAAGGCAGGCACGGGTTATTGATTGGGGACGATCAGCCATGATCACAATGAATGGCGGTGCAGGCTCGAAGGGCCGAATGGCCTCCTCCTGCACCTATTTTCTATGTTTCTATGTTAAATGACAATGACAAATAAATTGAATTGAATTGAATAGAATTGAATTAAATGCGCTATAGAAATAAAATTGACTTGACTTGACTTGAAGCAACATATGGAGCAATAAATGTGGCATTATAATATATATATATATATATACTGAAGGTCAACTAATCTCTCTGCAATCTTCTTGATGTCTTGGCTCAGAAGTGCAGGGCAGTGGTGGTCCCACACTAGATCAGGCCTCTAGCAACAGGCCAGTCGTTGTCGTCACCACCAGATACCAGAGGAGCATCTTTGGTCGCCACCGAGTCCCTGGCGACGGGGAGGGCGGGGAAAGGGATGATGGACGCGGCTCCCCTCCAATCAGCGGCGTTCGAGGGCGGGACTCCAGGGCAGCGTGATCGACGGTGATCACAACCAATGGATGGCTGGACCCTTGCGACGGGCCGGCCAATCACACGTAGACGGGGGCGGGACGATCGTAGACACCGAGCCCCGCCCCTACAATGCAGCGTGATTGACACCGTTATAAACCAATGGTGGGCGGGACTTCTTTTGGACGCCGGTTCCCGCCCCCCCACGGGGAAGGAGTGATTGACGGCGACTGTACCCAATGGTTGCCGCTCGTCCCCGGAGAATTGGCCAATCGCGCGTGGAGTGGGGGGCGGGACTTCCGCTGGTTGCAGTCTTTGGTTGCCAGGAACCGGATTCCGTCCCTAACAACGGCCGAGTGGATGGGAGAGGAGAGGGGCCGCCGGCGCTGCTGTTGCTGCGGGGGGTGAGAGCGGCTGGGGGAGAGGGGGATAGAGAGGGAGGGGGAGGAGAGGGGGGGAGAGAGAGGGGGGGGAGAGGAGGGAGATAGGGAGAGATAGGGAAGGAGGGGAGAGATAGAGGGAGGGGGATGGAGAGAGGGGGGCAGGAGAGAGGGATAGAGATAGAGAGGGAGGGGGAGAGATAGAGAGAGAGGGGAGGAGGGGGAGAGAAAGAAGGGAGGGGGAGGGAGAGAGGTGGAGGAATTGGAGAGAGGAGGAGAGAGAGGGAGGGAAGGAGAGAGAGGGAGGAGAGGGGGGGGAGGGAGAGAGGGGGAGGGAGAGAGGGGGATAGAAGAGATAAAGAGAGGGGGATGGAGAGAGGGAGAGAGGAGAGGGGGAGGGAGAGAGATAGATAGAGGGGGAGGGGAGAGATAGAGAGAGAGGAGGGGGAGATGGGGATGGGAGGGATAGCGATAGAGATAGAGGGGGGGGGGGAGAAGATAGAGAGAGAGGGGAGAGAGAGGGGCAGGGAGAAAGAAAGAGGGGAGGAGAGGGGAGAGAGGGAGAGAGGGGTAGAGGGAGGAATTGGAGAGAGGGAGGGAGAGAGGGGAAGATAAGGCGAGGGAAGGAGAGGGGGATGGAGAGAGGGGCAGAGAAAGAGGGAGAGAGGTAGAGGGAGGAATTGGGGGTCTCCACTGGGAAATGTCCACCCCAAAGCTTCAGCAAAGAAGGGGACAATGGGAGAGGGTAGAGGGTGGGGTGGTGGAGGGGTAGTTGTATGGGCGGCAGGGGGGGGGGTGGTGGCAGGTGGTGTAGGTGGAGAGGTTGAGGGGTTGAGGTTGGGGTGGTTGGATGGGAGTTAGAGAGGGTGGGGGATGTGGGGGTAGAGGGGGGAGGTTGGATGAGGGGGGGGGAAAGGGGTGATTGGATGAGGGGCTGGTGGATGAGGGAACAGAGGGGTGGTTGGATGGAGGACAGGGTGGAGGCTGTGATGGATGGACGTGGACTAGTGTGTCATGAGACGGGCAGAGCGGCTGGTGGGTGGGGAGGTAGAGTGGCTGGGGGTGGATGAGGGAGTAGAGGGGCGGATGGATGGATGGATGGGGAGGTAGAAGAGCTTGCTAAGAGTGATCGGTGACATGTTGAATATTGAAACATCGTAAGTCAGTTGAAGTTGGATGCCAGTTAGAAGGGTAGTAGAAATCTGTCCATTTGCAGTGGGAACTTGCCCAGAGCCTCCTGCTAATGGCAGGGTTTCCATTGTATAAAAAAGACAAAGTGCTGGAGCATCTCATCAGGTCAGGCAGCATCTCTGGAGAACATGGATAGATGACGTTTTCGGGTGGGGACACTTCAGACTGAAGAAGTGTTTTGACTGTGAACCACCATTTCTCCAGAGATGCTGTCTGACCCACTGAGTTACTCCAGGAAGTGAATGTAATTTATTTTGACTGTGTTCCTTGTGGATTAAACTTGACTATATTATGGTCACCACCTCCTAATGGCTCCTTAATCTCAAGTTCCTTTATTTAATCCAGGTTCATTACATAACACTAAATCCAGAATTGCCTTCTCCCTGGTAGGCTCCAATACAAGCTGCTCTAAGAATCCATCACGGAGGCACTCCACAAAGTCCCTTTCTTGGGGTCCAGTACCAACCTGATTTTCCCAGTGTACCTGCATGTTGAAATCTCCCATAACAACCATAGCATTACCTTTACGTCATGCCAATTGTAACTCCTGATTCAACTTGCACCCCATATCTAGGGTTGCTTCTTTTCGGTGCCAGTGACCAGGGTATCTTGGGTTTTGAGGAGTTGGTGAAAAGGTAAGCCACTAAGTACTGTACCTGGTCGACTGAACCAGGTAGCGCTGGGTGCTATCTCTATCTTTGCTATCGGTCTCTGCGACAAAAATGGTGGTCAAGTGGGTTTGGGGAAGAAGAACAACGTGCCATGAATGCCTTGCGTGTATGTATTGTCAAGTGGGCACAGTCTTGCAGTGGGTTGTGCTATCCTCTGCTGCTGTGCGTGCTACTTGCGTTAGGTTACACCTGAGGATTACACGTCCTATCGGGAGTTGATGTTTTCAATGTGGAAAGGAGGGTGTGTGGTGGCCATCGCTCTGGCCTTTGGTTGACACTGTATGAGTCGATTGGCAGATACCGCTGGATTCCTTCAGTCGATCGAGCTGCAATTGTGTTGTTTTAATGATTCCCTCCTCTGAAATTGTTCCTTTATTGCAGGAGCGGAGCTGGGGAAGAATTGTGAAAGTGCAGAAACCAGCTCCGTCCGTAGTTTACTGGATGAAGGCTGGCATGGCGGCGCAGAGGTAGAGTTGCTGCTTTACAGCGCCAGACACCAGGGTTTGATCCTGCCTGCGGGTGCCGCCTACACGGAGTTGGTACGTTCTCCCTGGGACCACGTTGGATTTCTCCGGGTGCTCCGGTTTCTGCCTGCACTCCAAAGACATACCGGTTTGTTTGTTAATTGGCTTCTGCAAATAGTTTAAATTGTCCCTATTTTAATTATTCCTTTCTATGAAATTGTTCCGTTATTTCAGTGGCAGGGCTGGGGAAGATTGTAGACTGCAGATACCAGCCCCGTCCATAGCATACTGGATGGATGTGGATATTGAGTTTGGAAGATGCTACATTTGATCCTAGGTCATTGGAAACAAACCATCACTTTTTACTCTGGCAGTTCATTAAGTAAATGTATCATCTTGTGTGATCTGAGCTATGTGGAAGTAATGTTTTAATTATTACCCGTATGATGAGCATAATAAATTGTAAGTGCATGGCATTAGTGTTCCCTTTTATCAGTTTGACTGTGTTTTATCTCCTTAGATTTTGACACCTCTTGTGGAGCTAATTTTAAGTTCCAAATGAATACAGCATTGCCTGGAGTAGATGCAGAATGTATTCCAATTTTGAAGTATTGTTTTTTTTTTGATTTGGTAACATTGCTAAGATTACTCTCAGTCGAAGGTCAGTGACTCTGGGGGCTTAAGACACACTGATCTCTTGATTTAGTTTAGTTTAGAGATGCAGCACGGAAAATGGCCCTTTGGCCCACCGAGTCCACACCGACCAACGATCCCTGCACCGTTAACACTATCCTACACACGCTAGGGACTATTTACAATGTTACCAAACCAAATAATGGACAAAACCGTATGTCTTTGGAGTGTGGGAAGAAACCGGGAGAACCGGAGATATAAAACATTGACTTCTCCAATTTCCGGTAGCCCTTGCTGTTTCCTCCCCTTCTCAGCTGTCCCTCAGCCTTCATTTCTCCTTTCTTCTCCCCACACACCCCCCCCCACCCTACATCAGTCTGAAGAAGGGTTTCGTCCCGAAACGCTGCCTATTTCCTTCGCTCCATAGATGCGGCCTCACCCGCTGAGTTTCTCCAGCACTTTTGCCTACCTTCGATTTTTCAGTATCTGCAGTTATTTCTTAAATAATTCATTAGACTGATTGCAGAGTTTGGGAGAAAGAACAGAGGGGCAGGAAAAAACATGGTAGGCAAGGAATGGTTATGAGAGACAAATTTTGTTTAGTTTAGTTTAGAGATATAATGCAGAAACAGGCACCCGGAGATAAAAACCATGCAGGTCACGGGGAGGACGTACAAACTCCGCGGAGACAGCACCCGTAGTCAGGATTGAACCTGGGTCTCTGGCACTGTAAGGCAGCAACTCTACTGCTGGTTATGAATAGTTTATGGCATTTGCTTTCCTAGAATTTGCACTTGTTCAGTCGTTCTTGAACACGCCCTGTGATGCTAACGGTGAGCTTGGCAGCATTAAGGTTGACTAGGTCATTGGACTGGTGCCACTGAAGACCATCCTTTAACATGAGGAGCATATGTGGCTTTAGATCCCTGGATAGAGGCAGTCAATACGGTGATTATACTTTGTCATGAATAATAGCTCTCCAGTTAGTAAAGCATTTTGAGCTATTCCCTCCCTCTGCGAAGAATGGTTAATCATGACAATACAGTCATTCATTGCCACTGTAACCTTTTCACACAAAGGGTGGTGGGTGTATGGAACGAGCTGTTAGAAACATAGAAACATAGAAAATAGGTGGAGGAGGAGGCTATTCGGCACTTCGAGCCAGTTCCGCCATTCATTGTGATCATGGCTGATCGTCCCAATCAATAACCCGTGCCTGCCTTCTCCCCATATCCCTTGATTCCACTAGCTCCTAGAGCTCTATCTAACTCGCTCTTAAATCAATCCAGTGATTTGGCCTCCACTGCCCTCTGTGGCAGGGAATTCCACAAATTCACAACTCTGGGTGAAAAAGTTTTTTCTCACCTCGGTCTCAAATGGCCTCCCCTTTATTCTAAGACTGTGGCCGCAGGTAGTTGAGGCAGGTACAATCGCAACGTTTAAGAAACATGTAGACAGGTACATAGGTTTAGAGGGATATGGGCCAAATGCAGGCAGGTGGGGCTAGTGTAGATGGGACATGTTGGTCGGTGTGGACAAGTTGGGCCTAAGGGCCTTTTTTCATATTCTCTGACTCAATAGTTCAGTGTTTTAATGCCATCGCCTTTTTGAAATGGAAACCTTAACGTTTTTCCCCCTTCTCCTGGCAGGGGTAACATTTGTCCGTAATGGCAGATCCTGAGCCGAGAAAGGATGAGGCAGATTCCAGGCGTCTTCAGACCTTCCCCATCGTCAGAGTGAGTTTAGCATCAAACTGCTTTGACCTCCTTCCCAAATGGATCTGAAACTTGCTATGAATAGGGCTGGGTAGAGTTGATGTGGAGAGGTTATCTCCACTAGTTGGAGAGTCCAGGACCAGAGGCCATAGCATCGGCAATTGAAGGACGTTCCTTTAGGAAGGAGGTGAGGAGGAGTTTCTTTAGTCGGAGGATGGTGAATCTGTGGAATTCATTGCCACAGACATCTGTGGAGGCCAAGTCAGTGGATATTTATTACAGCAGACATTGATAGATTCTTGACTAGTATGGTTGTTGGAGGTTACGGGGAGAAGGCAGGAGAATGGGATTAAGAGGGAAAGATAGATCAGCCATGATTGAATGGCGGAGTAGACTTGATGGGCTGAATGGCCTAATTCTGCTGCTATCACTTCTGAACATGATGCTAAGGCCTGCCCAGTTCCTTTATCTGAAGCATCACCTATGCCTCTGTCTGACTGTATGTAGTTGTCTCACCACATTGTTGGTGCCTGAATATTCCCTGTTGGTAGAAGAACAAATGTAATGTTGTTGTTGATCTACTTGAAGCAACATGTACAGCAATAAATTAGCTCTATTATATACTGAAGGTCAACTCGTCTCTCTTCAATCTTCTTGAGGTCTTGGCTCAGAACTGTATAGCAGCACCAGTTGCAAAATTCATTCGTCAATTAATACTTTCATGCCATAATGTTTGGGTACATTTATGGCTTTTTATTGATTTGGATATCGTTTTAACTGAAATCTGTCATGTTTAATGGGGCAAGTGAGGTTATTTGTTCAGCTGCACATCAGTGTGTCCCTCGCAAATGGTAGACAATAGGTGCAGGAGTAGGCCATTCGGCCCTTCGAGCCAGCACCGCCATTCACTGTGATCATGACTGATCAGCCCCAATCAGTACCCCGTTCCTGCCTTCTCTCCATATCCCCTGACTCCGCTATCTTTAAGAGCCCTATCTAGCTCTCTCTTGAAGGTATTCAGAGAACCGGCCCCCACCGCCCTCTGAGGCAGAGAATTTCACACTCTCTGTGAGAAAAGGTACACAAAAATGCTGGAGAAACTCAGCGGGTGCAGGAGCGAAGGAGATATGCAACGTTTCGGGCCGAATCCCTTCTTCAGACTCTGAGAAAAAGTGTTTCCTCGTCTCCGTTCTAAATGGCTTGCCCTTTATACTTAAATCTGCATCAGTAAAGGATATTTCGATGCTGGTGGGCTTTTGTTCCATCTACGTATCATCTTTGCTTTTGAGGGTCTTGTCACCACCATAGATCAGTACAGTACTTACCACGAGTTTTTTTTTTTAACTCGTGCCCTTAAATTGATCACTTAATGGAGCCGAGAAACCATGACCTATAACATTTGTGACTCCAAAGAACTTCCTCCTCATTTCTGTCTTTTGTTTTCAGCACTGCGATATGCCAGAGGAAATGAAAGTGGAGACGATGGAACTGTGTGTCACGGCTTGTGAGAAATATACTGGAAATAATGAGGTGAATCTGTCTTGTCATGTGGCATTTTTGTGTATGGGACGGTGGATCAAGATGTCGTCTGCTGTTCATGTTGTGCTCTTCCTAGCACTGAACTTTGCAAAGGTGTCGTGCCATTCTTCATAGAATCAATTGGAATTATGTCCCATCCACCTCTTTGGAAACCCTCGGACTGTCTCTAGTCTTGGATGGAACTGTACCCAAACCACCACAGTTTGGTTTGGGAACGGCTCCATCCAAGAGCGCAATAAATTGCAGAGAATTGTGGACGCAGCCCAGACCACCACACAAACCGACCTCCCTTCCATTAACTCCATCAACACCTCACGCTGCCTCGGCAAGGCCAACAGCATAATCAAGGATGTATCTCGACCTGGCCACTCCCTCTTCTCCCCTCTCCCATCACAGAAGTGTGAAGACGCACACCTCCAAATTCGGGGACAGTTTCTTCCTAGCTGTTATCAGACTTTTACTAGCTTTATCTTGCACTAAACGTTATCCCCAGTATTCCCTTTGTCATGTATCTGTGCACTGTGAATGACTCGATTGTAATCATGTATTGTCTTTCCTCTGACTGGATAGCACGCAACAACAGCTTTTCACTGTACCTCGGTACATGTGACAATAAACTAAACTAAACAATGGACTGTACCTTCCAATCCAATCTGACCTTTCTGTCCTGGGCCTCCTCCATTTTCATAGTGAGGCCCAGCACAAATTGGAGGAACAGCACCTCATATTTTGCTTGGGTAGTTTATACCTCAGCGGTATGTACGTTGACTTCTCTAATTTCAGATTGCCCTTACTTATTCTCTCCTTCCCCTCCCCTTTCTCAGTTCTCCTACTAATCCTACTGTCTCCATCTACTTTCTATCTTTGTCCCACCCCCTCCCCCAAAATCAGTCTTGACCCTTAACGTCACCCATTCCTTCTCTCTTTAGATGCTGCCTCACCCGCTGAGTTACTCCAGCATTTTGTGTCCCACTTCTATAGGACTTTGGTTTCTCTGCATTTGGGGTATTGTGACCTGTGTGGGTTTTCCCTAGGTGCTCCAGTTTCCTCCCACACTCCAAAGACGTACAGGTTTGCAGGTTAATTGGCTTGTGTGTGTAGGAGTCAAGTCAAGTCAAGTCAAGTTTATTTGTCACATACACATACGAGATGTGCAGTGAAATGAAAGTGGCAATGCTCGCGAACTTTTGTGCAAAAGACAAACAACAAAACAACCAAACAAATTATAAACACAATCATAACACACATATTCTTTTACATAATAAATAATGGAAGGAAAAACGTTCTGTAGAGTTAGTCCCTGGTGAGATAGGCGTTTACAGTCCGAATTGCCTCTGGGAAGAAACTCCTTCTCAACCTCTCAGGATAGTGTTCCTGTGCGGGGACTGCTGGTCGGAGTGGACTCGCTGAGCCGAAGGACCTATTTCCGCGCTGTATCCCTAAAGTCTAAAGTTGGGTGCTGTCTTTGTGAAGTCTGTAGGTTCTCCCTGTGACCGCATGGGTTTTCTCCGGGTGTTCCGAATTCCCTTTGCACCCAAAGAACTACAGGAGTATACCTCTAGTGTGTGTAGGATAGTATTAGCGTGCGTGGATTGCTGGTCGGTGTGGACTCGGTGGGACAAAGGGCCTGTTTCTGTACTGTATCTCTAAACTAAACTAAATGCACAGTCTGCACCCAAGGTCAGGATCAAACCCAGGTCATTTACCGCTTTGAGGCAGCATCTCTACAAGCTGCGCCTCTGCGCCGTGCTAATCTATGCACTTCAGTTGGTGTTAGCTACTCTCTATCCATCCTCCATTTTCCTATCATTTTGGGAGAGGGGGAAAATAAACCCTTTATTTCTTCTCCTTCACAGACGGCAGCCAAAATGATCAAAGAAACGATGGACAAGAGGTTTGGAGCCTCCTGGCACGTGGTGGTTGGCGAAGGGTTTGGGTTTGAAGTCACCCATGAGATGAAGAACATTCTGTACATGTATTTCGGCGGCAACATGGCCGTCTGTGTGTGGAAGTGCACATGACATAGGAACTGTATGTGGAGCTAGCAGCACTGAACCCCTCCCCCTTCCCCTTCCCCCTTCCTCCCCCTTCCTCCCCCTCCACTCCTCCCCACCCCCCCCCCACCCCGAATTCAGCTGCGTAAAAAGAACGTCAATCCCACGCAAAGTGGAAAATGCTGCAAATGGGCCGCTCGCTGGTCAGAGACTGAAAGGACTCCTTAGCTCATACAACAGCTGCAGGAACAAGGACCAAAACACTTTTTTTTTTAATTTCCTTGGATTTTTAAATAAGGTATAACAAAATTCAATAGTGCGTTTAAAAAAAGAAAAAAAAAAAGGTGCGGACAGGCTATCTGGTTGAAGTGGTGAGGCTGGAATATTGACAAACCGAATTATCAACAGCAATACAATATCTTTTTTGGGGGAAAAAAACCTCTCTCTTAAATCATATTTCCGTGTCGCTTTCCGTTAAACAGCACCGAGGAATGCAAGGGATTTTCCTGCCAAGCCCACCACCATTCCCCCTCCCACCATCATTGTGTTTGTCCTAGAAACCCACGGCCATATTAGATGACGGTGGATCTGGAATAGCCTAACAAACGTTATTGGGATGGGGGAGTAGGCCAACTAAGGCAAATGGTGGCGATCTTCATATTCCCACTGAAAGTCTCGCTCCCTAATCGCTGTTGTCCGAATGACACTAAACTGAAATTTAGCTGCACTTCACATTTTTTGTAACACTACATATTGGATGGGGGGGGGGGGGGGGAAGGATGCAGGTGGACGTTGGCAGGGGAGATGAAGATGTCCAGTCCATTTCATCATTAGTTCAGGTTAACAATAACATTACCAGCCCCTGGGTTGGAAATGCAAGTCTTCAAGGAATGTTTTGAAATTCTTCCATTTTTTTAAAAAAACAAAAAATGTTTTTGATGTTGTGATAGAAATCCTCGAACTTGTATTTTAACATGTTTTAATTAAAAAAACCATTGAAAGACAGCATTAATTTAATCTTGAGGGTTGGAACAATCCTGGTATCAGATGTTATTATTATTTCATCAGCACCATTTGTGTCTTTTGTAGAATAAGGTTAAAGGTACTGATTAAGGGCCTGTCCCACTTTCATGACCTAATTCACGACCTCTGCCGAGTTTGCCCTTGACTCGTACTCGCAGCATGGTCGTCACGAGGCCGTAGGTAGGTCGTGATGCTAGTGGTAGGTACTTGTGGCATCAAGTAGGCCGGGGCGTCTTTTCAACGTGATGAAAAATGTCCAAGAGTTAACAAACGTTGTGAATTAGGTTGTGAAAGTGGGACGGGTCCTTTAGTGATGATCAGCCATGATCACATTGAATGGTGGTGCTGGCTCGAAGGGCCGAATGGCCTACTCCTGCACCTATTGTCTAATAAGTGATAGGAGGCGAATTAGGCCATTCGGCCCATCAAGCCTACTCTGCCATTCAATCATGGCTGATCTATCCCTCCATCCCAACCCCATTATCCTGCCTTATCCCCATAACCCCTGACACCCGTTCTAATTAAGAGCCTATCTATCTCTGCCTTAAAAATATCCATTGACTTGGCCTCCACATCCTTCAGTGGCAATGAATTCCACAGGTTCACCAGAATAAAGAAATTACAGATGCCGGTTTACAAAGAAGGGCAGGTAAAGTGCTGGAGTAACTCGGTTGATCAGTCAGCGTTCCTGGAGAACATTGACTGGTGGTGACATTTCGGGTCGGGATCCTTCTGCATGCTGACTTTTTTTTTCGTGGGGTGGGGACACGGGAGGGGAAAGGTGTGGTGAGGAGGGGGATTAAGGATAGCTGGAAGAGAAGAGGTGCAGGACAAAGCGTGGTTGATAAGAGGTGAACACAGGTAGAGGGTTGGTTGGTTAATCAGCTGATGGTTGGAGAAGGGCCAGAGATGAACAAAACAGGTGTGAGACAAAGGAATTGAGGAGTTGTGAATCGTGAAGAGGTTAGAGGTTGCCAAAAATAGGAGAAATCTATGTTCATACTGTTGGGTTGTAAGCTATGAGATGCTGTTCCACCAATTTGCATCTTTCCATTAACAACCTGGCTTTAGGAGTTTAGAGATACAGCATGGAAACAGGCCCTTCGGCCCTCCAAGTCTATGCCATCCATTGATCACCCGTACACTAGTTCTATGTTCTACATACTAGGGGTGGTTTACAGAATCCGATTAAGTACGTCTTTGGGATGTGGGAGGAGACCAGAGCACCCGGCGAAAATCCACACACGGTCACAAGGAGAGCGTACAAACTCCACACAGACAGCAGGAGGTCAGGATCGAACCTGGGTCTCTGGCACTGTTACCCTGTCCCACTTAGGAAACCTGAGGTTGCAGGTAGGGAGACTGACAAAAACCTCTGGGAACCCGACGGAAACCTTGGGTGGGGCGCAAAGTCTCCAGAGGTTCCCGTTCAGGTTTCCTAAGTGGGACGGGGGCACAGGTCTACCGCTGTGCCACCCCGACTCTCTGCAGTGTAAGATCTACCATGGTGCTTTGGTGGTGCATTGCGATGATCTCAAACGCCAGATCAGGGAGGATATCTAAAGAGGCACTGATGGAGAGAGCAGGTAACATAGAAACATAGAAATTAGGTGCAGGAGTAGGCCATTCGGCCCTTCGAGCCTGCACCGCCATTCAATATGATCATGGCTGATCATCCAACTCAGTATCCCGTACCTGCCTTCTCTCCAACCCCCTGATCCCCTTAGCCAGGTGGGGCCACATCTAACTCCCTCTTAAATATAGCCAATGAACTTCCTTCTGTGGCAGAGAATTCCACAGATTCACCACTCTCTGTGTAAAAAAATCTCATCTTTCTCATCTCGGTCCTAAAGGATTTCCCCCTTATCCTTAAACTGTGACCCCTTGTTCTGGACTTCCCTAACATCGGGAACCATCTTCCTGCATCTAGCCTGTCCAACCCCTTAAGAATTTTGTAAGTTTCTATAAGATCCCCTCTCAATCTTCTAAATTCTAGAGAGTATAAACCAAGTCTATCCAGTCTTTCTTCATAAGACAGTCCTGACATCCCAGGAATCAGTCTGGTGAACCGTCTCTGCACTCCCCCTATGGCAATAATGTCCTTCCTCAGATTTGGAGACCAAAACTGTACGCAATACTCCAGGTGTGGTCTCACCAAGACCCTGTACAACTGCAGTAGAACCTCTCTGCTCCTATACTCAAATCCTTTTGCAATGAAAGCTAACATACCATTCGCTTTCTTTACTGCCTGCTGCACCTGCATGCCTACCTTCAATGACTGGTGTACCATGACACCCAGGTCTCGCTGCATCTCCCCCTTTCCCAATCGGCCACTATTTAGATAATACTCTAGGTAGGTAGAGTTTGTGAACTAGGCAGCAGACTGCAACTTGCCCATGGTACAATGGTAGGAATCGGATGCTTAAGAGGCATGAACTGGAAAAACGGGAAAGCTCAGGAGGTTAAGAGGTGGGGGAAATTAATTCCTGAGGGGGGGATTGGCCACGAGAACTTGGATCACTTTTTAAATGTAGAACGAAGCAACTGAATTTCAAGGGCGAGTCTCACCAATGACTATGTGATAACTAAGGAAGAAATGTAGAAACCTAGAAATGGGCATCCTGGTTTATACCAAAGACAGACACAAAGTGCTGGAGTAACTCGACGGGTCAGGCAACATCTTTGGAGAAAAAAAGGACGGGTGACATAGAAACATAGAAACAGAAATTAGGTGCAGGAGTAGGCCATTCGGCCCTTCGAGCCTGCACCGCCATTCAATATGATCATGGCTGATCATCCAACTCAGTATCCCGTACCTGCCTTCTCTCCATACCCCCTGATCCCCTTAGCCACAAGGGCCACATCTAACTCCCTCTTAAATATAGCCAATGAACTGGCCTCAACTACCCTCTGTGGCGGAGAGTTCCAGAGATTCACCACTCTCTGACGTTTTGGATCGGGACCCAAGTCTGAGTCCTAAGAAGGGTCCCGACCCAAAGGAGATGAGGAAGAATTTCTTTAGTCAGAGGGTGGTGAATCGGTGGAATTCATTGCCACAGATAGCTGTGGAGTCCATTTCAATGGATATTTTTAAGACGGAGACTGACAGATTGTTGACTGGTACGGGTGTCGGGGGTTATGGGGTGAAGGCAGGAGAATGGGGTTGAGAGGGAAAGATAGATCCGCCACGACTGAATGGCGGAGTAGGCTTGATGTGCCTAATTCTGCTCCGGAACTTATGCATTTATGAAAACATCACCTCTCTTTATTTTCTCCAGAGATGCTGCTTGATCCGATCAGTTACTCCAGCACTTTGTGTCTAGCTTTAAGAAAGAACTGCAGATGCTGGAAAAATCGAAGGTAGACAAAAATGCTGGAGAAACTCAGCGGGTGAGGCAGCATCTATGGAGCGAAGGAATAGGTAACGTTTCGGGTCGAGACCCGAAACGTTACCTATTCCTTCGCTCCATAGATGCTGCCTCACCCGCTGAGTTCCTCCAGCATTTTTGTCTACCTTTGTGTCTTTCTTTAATATGGTAACTGAGTTATGTTGGTTTGAGAATACCGATTTTCGAACTGGCAGGAGCAAATAATTTTCCTGCACTCACTCACTCACGAGCGAGTAAACACGGTCTCTGCTTAACATGGCATCTACGCAATTCTAGCTGAATCGCTGAATCATTAAGACCTTTGGAGCAAGTTTTGAACCCATCATTCCTTCCAATTTCAGATATATTTATCCACCAGATGGAGCAATTTATCAAAACATTTCGAGAGGTATCCCTGACATTTTTTAATCACGAGCACTACCATCTCAGGATTTCACTTAAAGGGTTCTAAGTCGGCAGGTTTAGGGTTCTTGTTAAGACTTGACCACCCAACCCAGGCTGACACTGCAGGTTTGATAGAGAACTAGGCTGAGGTGTTAAAGGGTTTTGTGCTGAGGCGAAGAAAAATGGTGATCTCTAACTGGTTCTTCAGTTCAGGAGCAAAAAAGGATGGGGAATAAGCGGGCAGTAATAATAGTGGCGCTAATACATACACTTACACTCTGGAAAAAGACAACAGTCCCTACAGTGAAGATGTGGATCACAGAAATGACCAAGACACTACATTTAGAAAAAATAAGGCTTGTTTTGTTTGACAAATATGGTCTCCTTTCATTGAATTTCTTTAACAACATAATGGTTGAACAAAAATTCAAAACCGAGGTCTCCATTCGTTAACTATTTGAAGGGATAGATTGGCACGGCATGGAAACCTAACCAAAGCTTGAACTCGGGATTAGATGAAAAGTTATACTTTATAATTTACAAACCTATCTCCGAATGACGTATTTATTAGTAAGCCATTCCACTCTTTTTTCTTTTTTGACATTTATAATTTTTTCTTCTCTCTCTTTCTTATTTACTATATACAGTATATTTAAAAAAACTAGAAGCATAATCAATCCACAATTGAACATTTTAATAATGTATGATTGATGTAGATTAAAAGTTTTTAACTATAATATGTAATTATATTTTACCATAATATGTTTGCTTCTAATAAAAATATTCTTCAGTCTCCTTGGGAAGAAGATACGCTGGTGAGCCTTCTTGACCAGAGTTGAGGTATTGTGGGTCCAAGAGAGGTCATCGGAGATGTTGACCCTCAGAAACCTGAAGCTGGAAACACGTTCCACCTCCGTCCCGTTGATTTGGCTTTGGCAATGCGATGCAAAATCAGCCAGCGATCCTCCTGGGATCTTGGTTCTGCCACTCCTCCGATCTCTTTTCCATCACACGCTTCCCACTAGGACCATTAGCGTTGTATTGGAGAGTGACACCGAATGCTGGAGTAACTCAGTGGAACATGCAGCATCACTGGAGAGAAGGAATCGACCCAAAACGTCACCCGTTCCATCTCTGCCACTGCACCACCATGCTGCCCCATGGAATGAATGCAGAGATCAGATTTTAATTCGAGATGAAGGATGGTACAGTGGGTTAGATGGGTCGAATAGCCAAGCCTGATCTTAATTCATCCGTTTGAATGCATGAAAACTTTGAGCATCGACCTGAATGGACACTGCCTGTCATAACAGGTTAAGCCAGGGCAAGTGAGAAGTACTTTTCGAGTCTACAGTCCATTCAGTCAGAGTGCTATCTACAGACTCTCGGTAGCCTCCGGAGGCACATGTCAGCTGAGAGAATGTGCCTTCTGGCACAGAATTGGCTGAATTGCCTTCTTCCAAAGGCATCCAACATTGACGCTCGGTTAACGAAGAGAAGGAAATAGCATTTCAGGATCCATCTGAGAGATTGTGTGTGAGGGATGCCGTCTAGGGATTCTGAATCTGTCTGCCTTCTGAGCCTCAGTCACATTCGAATTGAAAGGTTTCCGCTCCTGAATGTTTCATGCTGCCCATGTATTCGGAAACATACACAATGCATGTCACCTTAGTTTAGTTTAGAGATACAGCACGGAAACAGGCCCTTTGGCCCACCGAGTCCGTGCCGACCACTCATCATCGCCTACACTAGCACTATCCCACACAGCAGGGGAAATTTTTACCAAAGCCTACACACGAGGAACACTTTACAATCTTTACCGAAGCTAGTGTACGGGTTTTAGTTTAGTTTAGTTTCGAGATACAGCACGGAAACAGGCCCCTAGGCCCACCGAGTCCGCGCCGACCAGCATTCCCCGCACACTAACACTATCCTACACACCCTAGGGACAACTTACACTTACACCAAGCCAATTAACCTACAAACCTGCACGTCTTTGGAGCGTGGGAGGAAACCGGGGCACCCGGGCAAAACCCACGCGGTCACGGGGAGAACGTGCAAACTCCACAAAGACGGACAGCACCCGTAGGGGGTTTTGAACCCGACGGTGTTAACGGCAGCAACTCTACCGCTGCGCCATGTCTGTGCCGCCACCCTACACAAAGTCCTGGAGTAACTCCGCGGGTCAGGCAGCATCTCTGGCGAAAAAGGAAGGGTCAAGGACTGGAAGTCGGGGGTGGGGGTGCAGGGCTGGAGGTGAGAGAAGACTAGGAACAATCAGGGCCGGTCATGAATGGTCTCAGGCAGGGTGGTGTACTGGTGGTGGGGCCCATTGTTGGCTGGGGCTGGTGTGATATCAAGAGGGGTACAATGTGGGGAGCTGTGGAACTGGTTAAACGACTAGGATGGAGGATTTGGGGACCTGCGTGTCGAGTCTAGGTGTGATGTGAATATGTGAAGGTACACAAAAATGCTGGAGAAACTCAGCGGGTGCAGCCAAGGAAATAGGTAACGTTTCGAGCCGAAACCCTTCTTCAGACTGATATGTGAATATGTGATTCTGTTCTATTCTGCTCTGCAGTTTTTGCACAGTCCGCGAGCATTGCCATTTTTCATTTCACTGCACATCTGGACGGAGGTCTAAACTGGACGGGACGGAGGTGGAACGTGTTTCTAGCTTCAGGTTCCTGGGAGTCAACATCTCCGATGACCTCTCTTCGACCCACAATACCTCTACTCTGATCAAGAAGGCTCATCAGCGTCTCTTCTTCCTGAGGAGACTGAAGAAGGTCCATCTGTCTCCTCAGATCCTGTTGAACTTCTACCGCTGCACCATCGAGAGCATCCTTACCAACTGCATCACAGTATGGTATGGCAACTGCTCTGTCTCCGACCGGAAGGCATTGCAGAGGGTGGTGAAAATTGCCCAACGCATCACCGGTTCCACGCTCCCCTCCATTGAGTCTGTCCAAAGCAAGCGCTGTCTGCGGAGGGCGCTCAGCATCGCCAAGGACTGCTCTCACCCCAACCATGGACTGTTTACCCTCCTACCATCCGGGAGGTGCTACAGGTCTCTCCGTTGCCGAACCAGCAGGTCGAGGAACAGCTTCTTCCCGGCGGCTGTCACTCTACTCAACAACGTACCTCGGTGACTGCCAATCACCACCCCCCCCCCCCCCGGACACTTATTATTTTTTATTCAAATCATTTGCTATGTCGCTCTTCCAGGGAGATGCTAAATGCATTTCGTTGTCTCTGTACTGTACACTGACAATGACAATTAAAATTGAATCTGAATCTGAATCTGAATCTGACATCTCGTATGTGTATGTGACGAATAGACTTGATGTCGTTGCCCTGTGTGGGTGGCCCAGGTAAGATGGCGGAGCGGGAACACGGAGGCGGAGGTGGACGTGAAGTCCCTGACCGAGATTGTTCAGCCTGACCAGCACGACGAGAGTCGGACCAAGTTCAAGAGGACCCCGGTGGGAGAAATGCACCCACAGGACTTCCACCCCACCCCCCCCCCCCGCGGTGCCCAGCGGTCCCGGAAATCCCCCCAGGGTGCCCGTCCCTCTCACGTGCCAACCGGGCCCTCTTGCGCCTGGCGCCGTGGCGGCGGAAGGCCCAGCTTGGCCAGGACAGTCTGCACCGAGCCAGGGAACCGGCCCACGGTGAACTGCAGCCACGCGGCTCAAACTGAGGACAAACTGAGAACGACCCAAGCAGTCGTTCCAGGTGCGACAGAGGTTCACCTGCATCTCTTCCAACCTCATCTATTGTGTCCGCTGCTCTAGATGTCAGCAGATCTACATCGGTGAGACCAAGCGGAGGTTGGGCGATCGTTTCGCCGAACACCTCCGCTCGGTCCGCAATAACCAAGCTGACCTCCCGGTGGCTCAGCACTTCAACTCCCCCTCCCACTCCGCCTCCGACCTCTCTGTCCTGGGTCTCCTCCATGGCCACAGCGAGCAGCACCGGAAATTGGAGGTACAGCACCTCATATTCCGTTTGGGGAGTCTGCATCCTGGGGGCATGAACATCGAATTCTCCCAATTTTGTTAGTCCTTGCTGTCTCCTCCCCTTCCTCAGTCCCCCTGCTGTCTCCTCCCATCCCCCAGCCTTCGGGCTCCTCCTCCTTTTTCCTTTCTTGTCCCCGCCCACCCCCGCCCCACGATCAGTCTGAAGAAGGGTTTCGGCCCGAAACGTTGCCTATTTCCTTCGCTCCATAGATGCTGCTGCACCCGCTGAGTTTCTCCAGCTTTTTTGTGTAACCTTCAAACTGAGGACAGGTCGTCTCACGCTGTTTAACACCGCGTCCCCACTGAAGGGGAGACACGCCTGGGGAATTGGACAGATCCTTATCATCGCTTCGTCATGGTAACCACGGCAACAGAGGCCTACGTGGGGCGAGGCCACAGTACAAACACTCGCTGTCAGATTAAAAATGAAACTTGTGAAGTTATTAGCCCTGAGCATCTTCCCATCAAATTCCATTACCACAGATCCCTCTCTGCCCCCCGGCACTTGAGAATTGACAGATGCTTTTCTCTCTCTCTCCCTCTCTCTCTTTCTCTCTCGCTCTCTCTCAATTCAATTTTCAATTTTCAATTAAAAAACTTTATTGGCATGATAAAAAAACATTGTTATATTGCCAAAGTATAAAACATGACATACATATTTGAAATGCATAAGTATAAATACAAGTATACAGTGTATGGATAGATATGTCCCTGTACATAAACTTGCAATAGGCCGATAGCTCTTTATTGATGCTACACGTTCTTGCAGCTGTAAGCAGTACAACACAATAGCAAGTTTAGCAATTCAATATTCATTTCTTAGTGTTAGTTAATGTCGATTAGTGTGTGCGTACATATGTACATGTTGGTCATTCACCGTCTCTCAGGTTGTGGCATGCTGTTACATATTGTGCACCAAGATGAGCCGTATTTCCTTCACCAAGGATTATTCTTAGTTTTGATGTATCATCTAGTTCTTTAAAATCAGGGGTTGCCTCACTGAGTTTGTCAAACTCTGCTTTCCTTGTTTTGTCAAATGTTTTGCATTTTAGGAGGAAGTGCAACTGTGTTTCAACCTCATCTGGCAAACAGTGGCCGCATATTCTGTTTTCTCTTGGTTGCCACAATCTCTTCTGTCTTCCTTTTTCAACTCTCTCTCTCTCTCTCTCTCTCTCTCTCTCGCTCTCTCTCTCTCTCTCTCTCTCTCTCTCTCTCGCTCTCCCTCTCTCGCTCTCTCTCTCTCTCTCTCTCTCTCCCACACTCTCTCCCTTTCTTTCTTTCTCTCTTTCTCTCTTCCTCTCCCTAACCTTCTTCGAAGGGTCTCGACCTGAAACGTCACACATTCCTTCTCTCCAGAGATGCTACCTGTCCCACTGAGTTACTCCAGCTTTCTGTGTCTATCTTCAGTTTAAACTTTGTACAGCTCGAAGGACACGTTTTCCTGGCTAGCCTGTTAAAAGCTGATGGAATGATTGTCCAGCCTGCCGCACGGCTTCTTTCATCCTACAACCCTGCCCTGAGAATTATTGCATGTAACACGACCCAAAAAAAACCGGAATGACTTAAATGGTAAACACAAAATGCTGGAGCAACTCAGCGGGGTCAGGCAGCACCACTGGAAGAACAGCATCTCATATTTCGCTTCGGCAGCTTACAGCCCAGTGGTATGAATATTGATTTCTCTCACTTCAGGTGGCCCTGGCATTCCCCTTCTCTCTATCCCTCCCCCACCCAAGTTGCACCAGCTTCTCGTTTTCACCCAACACACAGCAAACAATGGCCTGTTTCCTTTATCAACGTTATTCTTTTGTTTTTCTTTCATTGTGAGTCTGTGGAATTCTCTGCCACAGAAGGCATTGGAGGCCGATTCACTGGATGTTATCTGGAGAGAGTTAGATTTAGCTCTTAGGGCTAACGGAATCAAGGGATATGGGGAAAAAGCAGGAACGGGGTACTGATTTTGGATGATCATATTGAATGGTGGTGCTGGTTTGAAGGGCTGAATGGCCAACTCCTGCAGCTGTTTTCTATGTTTCTATGTTTCTACTTTATGATTGCAATTATTTGACTGAAAGTTCCTTTTTTTAAGGAAAACACAAGGGATTGCAGCTTTAGTGTGGGGGCCAGCGTTGAGGGAGAATACTCTGTAGAGTTGCCATCTTTCAGATGAGATGTTTAATTGAGGGTCAAAGTGACCTCTCTGGTGGCAGTTTGAAGACGGACAGAGGGATTTTCTCCGCTGCTCTGAACCTTGAGAGCCAGTCGCACTTGGGCGTCATTTGCGCGTAATTTACGTGTCACAACGCGCGCGTCGCACCGCTCACGTGAAGCGCGCATGGTGCGCGGTGACGAAGGCGGTGAAGCTCGGTCGCGCGCAGCGCCCCAGGGTTTTGGGATGTACGAAAATCTCCGCGCGCGTTGTGAGTCGTGACACGCAAATGGCGCAAAGGTGGGACAGGCCCTTTAAGGGTCAGAATAGAATATACTTCTAAAACCAGAGGACGTAGGTTTATGGGTGACGGGGGGAAGATTTCATAGGAATCTGATGGGTGACATTTTCACGCAAAGGGTGGTGGGTGTACGGAACGAGCTGCCGGAGGAGGTGGTTGAGGCAGGGACTGTGACCAAATGTATTAATGAATGAATTAATTAGTTAATTCAGGATGTCAGTGCCGAACATGATGCCAATATCAACTATACATCTGCCTGTACATGTTCAACTTCCCTCCATTCCTTGCCTGTGCATGCAAATGTTTAGATGCATCTTAAAGATTGCTGTTGTATCCCCTGGCAGCTTGTTTAGCTTAGTTCCAGCGCTCCCCGCACATTAACACCATCCTACACACACTAGGGCCAGTTTTACATTGACCATGCCAACCAAATAGCCTTTGGTGGGTGGGAGGAAGCCGAAGGTCTCGGAGAAAACCCACGCAGGTCACGGGGAGATTCAAGATTCATAGAGAGTTTATTGGCATGTGTCACAGATAGGACAATGACATTCTTGCTTTGCTTCAGCACAACAGCATATAGTCGGCATGAATACAGAACAGATCAGTGTGTCCATATACCATTGAATATATATGTATATACACACATATAAAGTGCAATAGGCTATTAAAGTTCAGATATTTGATTGAGTTGAGTTTAATAGTCTGATGGCTGTGGGGAAGAACTATGGGGAGAACGTACAAACTCGGTAAAGACAAGCACCCGGAGTCAGGATCGAACCCGGGTGGGTCTCTGGTGCTGTAAGGCAGTCACTCTACTGTTGTGCCACCGTGCCGCCCCTTGTTCTAGGCTCCCACCACGCTGTGTAAAAACATCTTGCAACTCTTCTTTCAACTTCCCCCCCTCTCGCCCCTCAACATATGATGAGTGTTTGACGGCACTGGGCCTGTACTCGCTAGGGTTTAGAAGGATGAGGGGGTTCCTCACTTAAACTTACCAAATGGTGAAAGGCCTGGATAGAGTGAATATGACTTTCTATTTCACCCAGAAAGTTGTGAGTCTGTGGAATTCTCTGCCTTGGAGGCCGGTTCTCTGGATACTTTCAAGAGAGAGCTAGATAGGGCTCTTAAGGATAGCGGAGTCAGGGGATATGGGGGAGAAGGCAGGAACGGGGTGCTGATTGTGGATGATCAGCCATGATCACATTGAATGGCGGTGCTGGCTCGAAGGGCTGAATGGCCTACTCCTGCACCTATTGTCTATTGTCTATAGAAACCATTCCTTCTCTCCAGAGATGCTGCCTGTCCCGCTGAGTTACTCCAGCTTTTTGTGTCTATATTCGGTTTAAACCAGCATCTGCAGTTATTTTCCTACACACAGTTTGAGTGTAAACTGCCAATGGCAATCATGATTTTGTTACCACTCTGTGTTAGCGTTTTCTCGAATAAAAACTCCTTGTATTATTATTTAATAAATAGGGGCGACATGGCGTGTGTGTGTCTGTAGCCCAGTTTGTGAGCTCAGGAAGCTGGGCGTGGGTGGGTGGCTGAGTTAGGCAGACTGGTGCCACACCCAAGCTTGCATTAAAGCACAGCATAGGAGCAGCTAGCAGCTCGCACAAGGCCCTGGCTGTTGGTGTCGGGCTGTGCGAGAGAGTTGGCTCCAGTTTGCTGCTGCTCCTAGTTAAGAGCCCCATCTGACTCATGTGGGAACCAAGAAGCTGGGTAAACACAGAGTCTTAGTTCATTCAGGTGCGTCAGCAGTCTGGCCATTTGTCAATGTTTTGTACACTGGAGGCAGCACTCACTTGTGTCCTTGTGCTGATCACTGCGGGCCGGGCTCCCGGAACCTGCTCGACCAATCATCCACCGTGTCTAATCCCCTGCCTCCTCCTACCCTGTCCCCACTGCCCTCGCTTTTCACCGCAGGCAGAGACCTCGGTTTCGAATGAACTCGTTGACTGAGTGCCCCCAGGCCCCAGGGACAGAGAATTCCAATCCAGAGTATCACTGCCCCCTCGATTAAGAATTTTCCCCCTCGTCCCAGTCTAAAACAGCTACTCCCTTCTTCTCCTCCCCCCCCCCCCCCCCCCTTAAGGGCCTGTCCCACGAGCATGCGACTCCATGCGGCAAGCGCGACCTAACGTGGTCGCTTGAGCCGTACGGCCTCGCGGGGCCGGTCCCACTTCGATCGCCGGAGCCGCATGGAGTTGTGCGGAGCTGGTCCCGACATCGCGCGGAAAACTGACCGTGTTCAAAAAATTCCGCGCGGCAACGGCCTGCCGGCCCGCAGCCGCCTCGCCGCCGTACGCAGCGTCTCGAAGCCGTACGTCACACGCGAACTTCCCGTGGACTTCGCTCGAACTTCACGTCACTCACTCGATCTCCGCGCTGCCCCCGCTTCCGGTTTGGTCGCGCTCGCCGCATGCAGGTCGCATGCTAGTGGGACCGGCCCGTTACAGCGCCAGAGACCCGGGTTCGATCCTGACTATGGGTGCTGTCTGTACGGACTAACCCACGTGGGTTTTCTCCGGGTGCTCCGCTTTCCTACCGCGTTAACTCCAAAAACGCGTTAATCGGCTTCGGTAAATCGAAAGTTGTACGTACCCAGTGTGTAAGGTAGGGCAAGTGTACGGGGTGATCGCTGGTCGGCGCGGGCCCAG
>NC_073413.1:3848707-3886207 GCF_028641065.1 Leucoraja erinaceus | reverse complement strand
GGGAGGAAACCAGAGCGCCTGGAGAAAACCCACACGGTCTGGTCCAATGTTGTATAACGTTAGTACCTCCACTAATGTAAAGCACTTTGGCCAACGAGAGTTTTTTAAATGAGCTATAGAAATAACATTGACGTGACTTGACTTGGACCAGAAACGTCACCTATTCCTTCTCTCCAGAGATGCCGCGTGATCTACTGAGTTACTCCAGCTTTTTTGCGTCAGTCCTCAGTCGCAAGGGAGAGCGTGCAAACTCCGTACCGACAGCACCCGAGGTCGGGATCGAACCTGCGTCCCTGGCGTGTGAGGCGGCAAATCTACCGCTGTGCCAACGTGCCGGGTTTTCACTCCAGGTTCTCACCATTCAGAGCCGTTATCTGCACTAAATCTCAGGCCAATCTTTATATTAACCGAGACAATGGGAGTTTGAGTTTCACTGGGCCAGGCCTCCACCTGTAATGTTCCCACACCTGTACCTGCGCACGCCAAGGTCAAGGTGTGTTTGAGTGAGGAGCTGGCGGTGGGCAGGTGCCAGGTTCGGGAGGCTCACACCAGTCGGAGTGCAGGGCGATCTGTGAGCCACCATTCCCCAGTGCCCCGGACCGCTCGACATGCCCTCTCGCCCGCTGCTCCTCCTCGTCCTCCTCTCCCTCCCCTCCCTCATCGCCCCCTCGGAAGAGGAAGGGGAGCACCAGGAGGAGACGGAGGAAGAGATGCCGGAATTCAACGGACCACCCACTTCACCAGGTAGGGAACGTGCCACCAAAGAACGTGTCGGAAGGAACTGCAGATGCTGGTTTACTCCGGAGATCAGGTTCAGTTTAGTTTATTGTCATGTGTACTGAGGTACAGTGAAAAGCTTTTGTTGCGTGCTATCTAGCCAGTGGAAATACAATACATGATTACAATCGAGCCGTTTACAATAAGGGAATAACTAGTGCAAGGCAAAGTAAAGTCCGATCAAATGTGCAGGAACTGCAGATGCTTGTTTAAATCGAATATAGACACACGTCATGTCACATTTATTTATATAGCACATTTAAAAAACAACTCTCGTTGGCCAAAGTGCTTCACATTTGTTATAAGAATAGTATAAACAAACAAACTACATACATATATACATATAGCCCTCGCTCAGTGGACGTCAGGAAAGGCTTGGGAGTATAGACAAGATTTTAGTTTTGACTTAAAGGAGTCGATGGAGGGGGCAGTTCTGATGGGAAGGGGGATGCTGCTGTTCCACAGTCTAGGGGCTGCAACCGCAAAGGCACGGTCGCCCCTGAGCTTATGCCTAGACCGCGGGATATTCAGCAACCCCAAGTTGGCCGATCTGAGGGGCCTGGAGGTGGAGTGGTGGGTGAGAAGACTTTTAATGTAGGAGGGGGCAAGCCCATTGAGGGCTTTGTAGACATAGAGGAGGGTCTTGAAATGTATACGGAACCGCACAGGGAGCCAGTGGAGAGAGGCCAGGATCGGGGTGATGTGGTCCCTTTATCGGGTGCCCGTCAGGAGTCTCGCACACTGCGGCGTTTTGGACCAGTTGCAGGCGGGACAGGGAAGATTGGCTGATGCCAGTGTAAAGGGAGTTGCAGTAATCTAGGCGGGAGGAGATAAATGTGTGGATGATCTTTTCCAGGTCATCAAACTGGAGGAATTATTTTATTTTAGCTATCGTCCGAAGCTGGAAGAAGCTAGTTTTTACCACGGCATTGGCATTGAATATAGACACAAAAAGCTGGAGTAAAGGGGTTGTCCCACTTTCCCGAGTAACTCACAAATTCTCCCGAGTTTTCCCCTTGATTCAAACTCGGAGATGCTAGCCATAGGTACTCAGGGCTATTTATTTTACTTGTGGACATTTTTCAACATGCTGTAAAAACGTCCCAACTTACCTGATGCCCCGAGTACCTACAGCTGGCATTACGAGCCGCTACGAAATATCTACAGACCCCTACGGACATTCCCTGAGTTTGAATCAAGGGAAAAACTCGGGAGAATTCTTGAGTAACTCGGGAAAGCGTGACAGGGACTTTACTCAGCTGGTCAGGCAGCATCTCTGGAGGAAAATAATAGATGACGTTGCGTTTAAGGCGGAGGTTGATTCCTGATCAGTACGGGTGTCAGGGGTTATGGGGAGAAGGCAGGAGAATGTGGTTGTGTGGTGAAAGATAGATCAGCCATGTTTGGACGGTAGAATAAACTTGATGGGCCAAATGGCCTAATTCTGCCCCGATCACTTATGAACCTGGGGCCAGAGAGCAGGGGGGGGATCATGAGAGAGGGGGTAAGCAAGAGAGAGAGAGAGAGAGTGTTGCAGAACTCTCGACAGAGAGAGGAGGAGAACTTCTTCAAAGTGGGCATACCCCGAGGAGATTTCGCAGCCGAGCGGGCGAAATGTGTCCGAGGAAGGGGGTCTCGACCCAAAACGTCACCCGCTCCTCCTCCCCGGAGATGCTGCCTGTCCCGCTGAGTTACTCCGGCGTTTTCGGTTCAGACCAGCACCTGCAGTTCCTTCCCGCACAAAACGAACGGACATCCTCACAGCTCTTGGTGGAAACTCGTGGGAAAGCAGTTCCCCGGCCAAGCTGTGCGCATCCACCCGGAACAATCGACCTCTCCATCTACACACTCTGTCGTCTTGCCCCAAACCATGAGGTAAAATGGCTGGCAGCAAAAATGCGTGAGAGGCAACGTTTGCAGGAGTAGGCCATTCGGCCCTTCGAGCCAGCACCGCCATTCAATGTGATCATGGCTGATCATCCCCAATCAGTACCCCGTTCCTGCCTTCTCCCCATATCCCCTGACCCCTGATTTTATCTTGTATGTATCGTTAGCTTTTAGAAATGTTTGAATGGTGCACTGACTGGCTGACATTTTTAAATTTCGTTGTACATGGTTCATGTTACAATGACAATAAAGAAACTATTCTATTCTATTCTATTCTCCGCTATTTTTAAGAGCCCTATCTAGCTCCCTCTTGAAAGTATCCGGAGAACCGGCCTCCACCGCCCTCTGAGGCAGAGAATTCCACAGACTCACAACTCTCTGTGAGAAAAAGTGTTTCCTCGTCTCCGTTCTAAATGGCTTACCCCTTATTCTTAAACTGTGGTGCCCCTGGTTCTGGACTCCCCCAACATCGGGAACATGTTTCCAGCCTCCAGTGTGTCCAAACCCTTAACAATCTTATATGTTTCAATAAGATATCCTCTCATCCTTCTAAGCTCCAGAGTTTGCACGACTCTGTGTGAAAAAAGTTGCCCTTCAAGTTCCAATTGAATATTTCCTCTCTCATTTTAAACTTGTGTCCACTGGTTTTTGTTTATTCTACTCCATACATTCCCACATCTATTCCCCACTTGATTTTGTACACCTCTATAAGATCACTCCTCAGTTCCCTGTGCTCCAAGGAATAAAGTCCTAGCCTGCCCATCCTCCCCCTCTAGCTCAGGCCCTTGAGTCTAGTTCATTTTAAAGACCTCTATCAGGTCCACCCTTAACTTCTGTGCTCCAGAGAATGAAAAGAACTAACGTTATTCTAAACTATCTCTGTAACTCTAGTCTGTTGAAACCCAGGCAACATTCTAGTAAATCTCCTCCTGTACTCTCTCTATTTTGTTTCCATAATTGGGCCGACCAAATTGTAACACCATATCCAGATTGGTCCACCAATGGCCTGTTATTTGTTTTGTTTAGTTTCAGTGATACAGCACGGAAACAGGCCCTTCGGCCCACCGAGTCCGTGCCGACCAGCGATCCCCGCACACTAACACTATCCTACACACGCTGGGGACAATTTTAAATTTACACCAAACCAATTAACCTACAAGCCTGGCGTGTGGGAGGAAACCGGAGTTGCCGGATAAAAACCCACGCGGGTCACGGGGAGAACGTGCAAACTCCGTACAGACAGGATGGAACCCGGGTCTCTGGCGCTGTGAGGCAGCAACTCTACCGCTGCGCCACCGTGCCGGCCGAGTCCTGGCAACATCGTTGTAAATGTTCTCACCGCACTTCCCAGCTGAACGGTATTTTGGCTACGCCGGGCCACCGAGGCTGCGGGCGTGACTCAGTGCGGTGTCGCTGTGCTTGTTTACAGATGTGGTGCAGCCGGTCCGGGTGCTGAACACCGTCTCCGGAGCGGAAACCTTCATCAGATCAGTCCCCGTAGCTGTCATCGGCTTCCTCAAGGTGGGAGACTGGCAGGCACCCGCACCACAGCATGCAGCAACACTGCACACACACACACATGCATGATTGTACACATGCATACACACATGCATACACACACACACACGTATGCACGCACACACATGAGCAGACATATGCATGCACGCGCACATGCTCACACACATACACACGCATGCACGCACGCACACATGCGCACACACACACAGACGCACATGTACACACACACACATATGCATGCATGCACACAAATACATACGCACACATGCTAGCATGTACACACACACACACACACATGCACACACACGTGCACACATGCACGCACACACATGAGCAGACATATGCATGCATGCACACATGCTCACACTCGTGTACACGCATGCACACACACACACACATAGATGCACATGTACACACATGCATGCATGCACATAAACACATGCGCGCACATGCTAGCATGTACACACACTCACACACAGACAGACGCACATGTACACATATACACGCATGCATGCATTCACATAAACACATGCGCGCGCATACTAGCATACACACACACACACACACACACACACACACACACACACACACACACACACACACACACACACACACACACACACACACACACACACACACACACACACACACACACACACACTCGTGTGGGTTTGTGTTAGCAGTATTGTTCTATCTTCTATGTTCTAACTTCCACTTGAATTTCAGATTTTCTTTCCACGGAGGCTGCCCGACCCCTTGAGTGTTTCCAGCATTTTCTGTTTTTATTAAAAAATGAATAGAAACATTATAGAACAGCACAGCACAGAAATGGGCCCTTCGGCCCACAAAGTGTGTGCTGAACACGATGCCTAGCTGAACTGATCTCACCTGCCTGCATGTGATCCATATCTACGTGTCGATGCAAAGGCCTCTCAGTAAAAATACAGATGACCAAATCATGATCTCATGCAGTCTGTGGGAGAATACTGGGTGGGAATAGCTTATTTTTGTTACACGTGTACAAGAGTTTTTGTTAAGGGCCCGTCCCACTTTCCTGATGTTATTCACAGATTCTCCTGAGTTTTCAAACTTGCAGAATGTTCGTAGCGAGTCCGTGGATATATCGTAGCGGCTCGTTATGCCAGCCGTAGGTACTCGGGGCATCAGGTAAAGTCGGGACGTATTTTCCAGCTTGGTAAAAAATGCCCATGAGTAAAAAAATAGCCCCGAGCACCTATGGCTGGCATAAGTCAAGTCAAGTCAAGTCAAGTCAAGTTTATTTGTCACATACACATACGAGATGTGCAGTGAAATGAAAGTGGCAATGCTCGCGGACTTTTGTGCAAAAGACAAACAACCAAACAACCAAACAACCAAACAAACTACAGGTGCACAACCTTTTATCCGAAAGCCTTGGGACCAGACACTTTTCGTAATTCAGAAATTTTCGGCTTTCGGAATGGAAGATTTTTAGCGTAGATTTTAACGGCTGGCGCAGTGGTAGAGTGCTCGGCTCATATCCGCAAGGTCGCGAGTTTGCGCCTCGATCCCGGCAGTTACTCGATCGCGAGTTTGAGTCTTCAATGTAGTTTTTTCTTGCAGAATAGGAGAGAATAGGGAGGGTTAGGCTGGGATCATTCTCTGCGAGATAATCTTATTGCGGGAGACAAGTGTAGGAGAGGTGTACTGACTGTGTGGGCAGAACTTTGGAAGTGATTGCCCACCATTCTCAAAAGCCGCTGTGTCTCCCTGTCCCTCCAACTCCAGAGGAATCCGCTGCCCGATGGGCCGCTACGGCGACAAGTGGCAGTTCGCCCACAGCCCGAGCTGCGGCCCCTCATCCGCAACCCGGGTTCCTCTGGAGTTGGAGCGGGGCTGGGCTAGAGTTGCTGCTGGCTGTGAGTCTCTGGGATCTCCGTGCTTGCAGTGGGCCTGGGGGTCGATGTCCCGATGAGGGGGCGCAGCTCGGGCTGTGGGCGAACTGCCACTTGTCGCTGTAGCGGCCCATCGGGGAGCGGCTTCTGGTGGTCCTGACGTCTCTCAGCTCCTGTCCAGGGGGATGGCCGGAGACGTCAGGACCAACAGGAACCCGCTCCCCGATGCGCCGCTACAGCGACAAGTGGCAGTTCGCCCACAGCCCGAGCTGCGCCCCCTCATCCGCAACCCGGGTTCCTCTGGAGTTGGAGCGGGGCTGGGCTAGAGTTGCTGCTGGCTGTGAGTCTCTGGGATCTCCGTGCTTGCAGTCGGTGTCCCGTTGGTCCTGACGTCTCCGGTCACCCCCTGGAATGGAGCTGAGACTGGGAACTGTACCGCCCTTGCCCCCTCCCTCTGCAACTGCAAACAGCCCCACAGTTCCCAGTCTCAGCTCCTGTACAGGGGGTGGCCGGAGACGTCACAGCCCGAGCTGCGCCCCCTCATCCGCAACCTCAAGACCAAGACGCACCTTGCACACCATCAGCTTCGGTCCCTACGGGGAGCATGTTCCTCTGGAATTGGAACGGGGCTGGGCTGCTGCTGGCTGTGGGTCTCTGGGATCTCCGTGCTTGCAGTGGGCCTGGGGGCCGGTGTCCCGTTGGTCCTGACGTCTCCGGTGATTGGCACTGGCTCCGACGTGAAGACAGTGCAAAACCCCCGTGCCGGTGCAATGCGCGGGGAGCTGGAGAGGGGAGGGAAGGGGTCACACACATGGCCTGGAAGCAGAGGGGTGTAGGTGGGGTGAAACTTAAGGGAGCGACAATTTGCTGCTGCCTGCCCGCTGAGTTTAAAAGTTCTCATGCAAGACTCACGATACACTGTATCGTGAGTCTACCATGGGAACGTTTTAACTCAGCGGGCAGGCAGCAGCAGATTGTCAATTATTAACCCTCGCGCGCAATATACCCTCACCTTCTCTTTTATGAATGGGGATTTAGTTCCCCTTTCTTCGAGGACCGACCGGAGGTTCCGCTGTCACCTCTGCGGGCCGCCCTCGATGAACGTTTTCAAGGACCTTTCTTCAAGGACCGAAAAAATGTCACTATTTTGAGGTTTTCGTTATTTGGAACTTCGGATAAAAGGTTGTGCACCTGTATAAACACAATCATAACACACATATTCTTTTTACATAATAAATAATGGAAGGAAAAACGTTCAGTACAGTTAGTCCCTGGTGAGATAGGCGTTTACTGTCCGAATTGCCTCTGGGAAGAAACTCCTTCTCAACCTCTCCGTTCTCACCGCATGGCAACGGAGGCGTTTGCCTGACCGTAGCAGCTGGAACAGTCCGTTGCAGGGGTGGAAGGGGTCTCTCATGATATTGTTGGCTCTGGAGTTGCACCTCCTGATGTATAGTTCCTGCAGGGGGGTGAGTGAAGTTCCCATAGTGCGTTCGGCCGAACGCACTACTCTCTGCAGAGCCTTCTTGTCCTTGGCAGAGCAATTCCCAAACCAGATGGTAATGTTCCCGGACAAGATGCTTTCCACCGCCGCTGCGCAGAAGCACTGGAGGATTCTCGGAGACACTCTGAATTTCCTCAATTGCCTGAGGTGGTAAAGGCGCTGCCTTGCCTTACTCACAAGTGCTGAGGCGTGTGATGCCCATGTCATATCCTCGGAGACATGGACTCCCAGATATTTAAAACCGTTCACCCTATCCACAGGATTCCCATTTATCCTCAATGGAGTGTACGTCCTCGGATGATGTGCTCTCCTAAAGTCCATGATCAGCTCCTTCGTTTTTTTGATGTTCAAGAGGAGGCTGTTATCCTGGCACCAGAGTGCTAGATCAGCCACCTCCTCCCGGTAGGCCTTCTCATCGTTGTCTGAGATCAGGCCCACCATAACGAGCCGCTACGATATATCCACGGACTCGTTACGAACATTCTGCGAGTTTGAAAACTCGGGGGAATTCGTGAATAACTGGGGAAAGTAGGACAGGCCCTTTACAAGAGTTTCCTTTTGTTACAAGTGTCTATGCTTCAAAGGGTCTAAAAGTGCGTTGGAATAACATGTAGCATGGAAATATACTTCAATGCACTTGCGCGGGTGGTCTCAGTGGCACTGTTTGAGTTGAGCTTAGTTGAAGATAGACACAGTTGAAGGAGCAACTCAGCGGGTCAGGCAGCATCTCTGGAGAAAAAGAATAGGTGACGTTTCGGGTTGAGACCCTTCTTCAGACTGAGAGTACAGGGAAAGTGAAGGATAGATAGAAGGTATATATATAAGATATATGAAGGATATATAGACGGTGATGTCGATACTCAACAAGATGACTTTGAAGAACAAGATGTCTGAAGAAGGGTTTCGGCCCAAAACGTTGCCTTTTTCCTTCGCTCCATAGATGCTGCTGCACCCGCTGAGTTTCTCTAGCTTTTTTGTGTACCTAAGATGACTTTGAAGCTGGCATGACTTTGATTGGGGAGGGATAGCTGATCCATGATCCATCATCAGCTCCTTCGTTTTTTTGATGTTCAAGAGGAGGCTGTTATCCTGGCACCAGAGTGCTAGGTCAGCTACATCCTCCCAGTAGGCCTCCCGTTCGGCCGACCGAACGCACTATGGGAACTTCACTCGCCCCCCTGCAGGAACTATACAACAGGAGGTGCAACTCCAGAGCAAATAAAATCATGGGAGACCCCTTCCACCCCTGCAACGGACTGTTCCAGCTGCTACGGTCAGGCAAACGCCTCCGTTGCCATGCGGTGAGAACGGAGAGGTTGAGAAGGAGTTTCTTCCCAGAGGCAATTCGGACTGTAAACGCCTATCTCACCAGGGACTAACTCTACAGAACGTTTTTCCTTCCATTATTTATTATGTAAAAGAATATGTGTGTTATGATTGTGTTTATAATTTGTTTGGTTGTTTTGTTGTTTGTCTTTTGCACAAAAGTCCGCGAGCATTGCCACTTTTCATTTCACTGCACATCTCGTATGTGTATGTGACAAATAAACTTGACTTGACTTGACTTGACTTGATAGAGAGAGAGGGAATGCTTGCCTCCTTCATCATGGTTACTTTTTCCCATACATCTATACCTCTCCTTTCCCTTTCCCCTGACTCCAGCTTTTTGTTTGTTTCCATCTTAAAGTTTAGTCGAATCGAGTTGAGTTTATTGTCACGTGTAGCGAGGTACAGTGAAAAGCCTTTGTTGCGTGCTAACCAGTCAGCGGTAAGACAACACATGATTACAATGGAACCTGTCCACAGTGTACAGATACATGATAAAGGGAATAACGTTTAGTGCAAGGTAAAGCCAGTAAAGTCTGATCAGGGGTGTCTGGGGTCTGAAGGCAGGAGAATGGGGTTGAGAGGAAAAGATAGATCAGCCACGATCGAATGGCGGAGTAGACTTGATGGGCCAAATGGCCTAATTCTGCTTCAATAGACAATCGGCACTCTGGAACACCCTGCCGTTGCACATCAGACAGGCCCCCTCACTGTCCATCTTCAAATCCAGTGTTAAGACACATTTGTACTCCCTGGCTTTTGACCATGCCTGAGGCTTTGCTTCTGTTTGTGGTGTTTTTGATGTTTCTTTATTTTGCAAGTCTTTTCCTACTATTTCTTTTGATTGTTATTTTTGGTGTGTATTAACTTTTTTGTCAATGATTAGTGATGTACAGCACTTTGTTGCAGCTATGTTTGTTTTTAAAGTGCTCTATAAATAAAATTATTATTATTATTATTATTATTATTATGAAGATAGTCCGAGGGTCTCCAGTGAGTTAGATAGTAGCTCAGGTCCGCTCGCTAGTTGTGGTAGGATGGTTCAGTTGCCTGATAACAGCAGGGAAGAAACTGTCTCTGAATCTGGATGTGCGGAGAGGTTGGGTTTGGACAAGACTCCTTGTTCTGGCCACTGGCTCTGCAATGAATAATCCTCACGGTTGTTCTGCCCACAGGATATGGAGACCACGGAGGCCGACGCCTTCAACGTCGTGGTCCAGATGTTGAAGAGGTTGCCTTTCGCCGTGGCCTCCGACACATCTGTCTGGAAGAAGTTCAACATCAGCAGGAACACCATCAGCCTCTTCAAGAAGGTGAGACCAAGGCATTAGGTCACAGCTGCTGCCTTTTTCCCCCCCGTTTAGAGATACAGCGCGGAAACAGGCCCTTCGGCCCACCCTGTCCGTGCCGTCCAGCGATCCCCGCACACTAACACTATCCCACACATTAACACTAGGGATGATTTACAATGATACCAGGCCAATTAGGCTGCCAACCTGCACGTCTTTAGAGTGTGGGAGGAAACCCGGAGCACACAAAGCAAACCCACGCAGGACACGGGGAGAACTTGCAAACTCCGTACAGACAGCACCCGTAGTCAGGATCGAACGCGGGTCTCTGGCGCTACCGATGCGCCACTGTCTATGTTGGCTTCCCCCACCCCTTCTCCGTCCCACCTCATTGCTTCATTCTATTGCCGCACGGACTTCCCCTCTCGACTGATTCCCTTTGCCCATCGGATCCCGCCTGCATCCTCCCTCCGCTGCTCCAATCTTTAACATTCCCGCATTCGATGGCCGCACAGCGGTCGCCTGCCCGCCCCTTTTCCGGGGTTACGTCCGAGCTCGCGTGTCCCTGGAAAAGGAACATGCGGTGTCCGTGGGGACTTTGGAGGCCTTCCGTGAATGCTGGTCGCCGTTGGAGGTCGAGTGTTTTGTTGATAAAGTTGACGTTATATTAATTCGATCATCGTTTGTTTGTAGACTGTCAACATAGGCAGTCTTTGAATGTATATATTTTTATTTTTTGAATAAAAGTAGTTTCATAATAAAAAATAAAAAAATAACAAAAAAATCTTTAACATTCCCCGAGTTTGCTGTGCACCCCTCGCCAACGGCCCTCTCTCTATTCCTGTCATAGGGTTATACAGCGTGGAAACAGTCCCTTCAGCCCAACTTGCCCACGCCGGCCAACATGTCCCAGCTACACTAGTCCCACCTGCCCGGGTTTGGTCCATATCCCTCCAAACCTGTCCTATCCATGTACCTGTCTAAATGGTTCTTAAACGCTGGGATAGTCCCTGCCTCAACTACCTCCTCTGGCAGCTTGTTCCATACACACACCACCCTCTGTGTGAAGAAGTTACCCCTCAGATTCCTATTTAATCTTTTCCCCTTCACCTTGAACCTATGTCCTCTGGTCCTCGATTCCCCTACTCTGGGCAAGAGACTCTGTGCATCTACCCGATCTATTCCCCTCATGATTTTATACACCTCTATAAGATCAATAACCATATAACCATATAACAATTTACAGCACGGAAACAGGCCATCTCGACCCTTCTAGTCCGTGCCGAACACATAATCTCCCCTAGTCCCATATACCTGCGCTCAGACCATAACCTTCCATTCCCTTCCCGTCCATATAACTATCCATTTTATTTTTAAATGATAAAAACGAACCTGCCTCCACCACCTTCACTGGAAGCTCATTCCACACAGCTACCACTCTCTGAGTAAAGAAGTTCCCCCTCATGTTACCCCTAAACTTCAGTCCCTTAATTCTCAAGTCATGTCCCCTTGTTTGAATCTTCCCTACTCTCAGTGGGAAAAGCTTTTCCACGTCAACTCTGTCTATCCCTCTCATCATTTTAAAAACCTCTATCAAGTCCCCCCTTAACCTTCTGCGCTCCAAAGAATAAAGCCCTAACTTGTTCAACCTTCCTCTGTAACTTAGTTGCTGAAACCCAGGCAACATTCTAGTAAATAGGAGATGGAGAGAATTTATTAGCCACATAGCGAGGTGTTGTGATCAGGGACACGGCAATATTATTACAGATAAAACATGACAGACACAAAATGCTGGAGCAACACAGCAGCATCTCTGGAGAGAAGGAATAGCTGACGTTTTGGGTCGAGACCCTTATTCAGAATCAGTCCCTTAATTCTCAAGTTACAATAGTAATTGTAAATGTCGATGTGGGCTCGACGGGCCGAAGGGCCTGTGTCAGTGCTGCATCTCTAAAGTCCAAAGTCTGAACTGAATACTCTATGTGACGTCACAATGCAAGTCTTTGCTGGCGTACCTTGTCGAGGTATACCAATAGCTGCTACATCAAGGGCACTGACAAACTCGATCCTGGATGACCTGTCTTTCCCTCTCAACCCCCGTTCTCCAGTTCGATGAGGGACGTGCGGACTATCTGGTGGAGGACGGCCAACTGGAACCCAACGTGACCAAGATAGTCAGTTTCCTACGCATCCATGAACTCCACCTGGTGACCGAGTACAACCACATGGTAAGTCTAGACGGCCGTCGGGTCTCAAGACACGGGGAAACCAGCCATGTTCGCAAGACGCAGGAGCAGAATTAGGCCATTCGGCCCATCGAGTCGAGTCAGGGGTGGGTGTAGGGTGTCAGAGGGCGGTGAATCTGTGGATTTCATTGCCACTGGTGGCGGTGGAGGATATCTTTAAGGTGGAGATTGATAGATTCTTGATTAATACGGGAGTCAGGGGTTATGGGGAGAAGGCAGGAGAATGGGGTTGAGAGGGAGAGATAGATCAGGCATGATCAAATGGCGGAATAGAATCATTCGACCAAAGAGATACAGCCCAGAAACAGGCCCTTCGGCCCATCTAGTCCGTGCCAACCAACGGTCACCCCGCACACCAGCACTATCCTACACACTAGGGACAACTTACAATTTTACTGAAGCCAATTGACCAATAAACCTGCTCGTCTTTGGAGTGTGGAAGGAAACCGGAGCACCCGGAGAAAATGTACCTGCTCATAGGGAGAACGTGCAAACTCCGTATAGACAGCACCCGTAGCCGGGATCGAACCCGGGTCTCTGGCGCTGTGAGGCAGCAACTCTACCGTGCCGCCCCAGTAAACCTTCTCTGCATTCTTTCCATCGCATCAACGCCCTTCACATGTGGCCTCAACAGTGCTTTGTTTTTACCTAGAGTAGCGGGAATCGAGAACCAGAGGAGAGGGGCTCACACCTGGAGTATTGTGTGAAGTTTTGGTCCCCTAATTTGAGGAAGGACATTCTTGCTATTGAGGGAGTGCAGCGTAGGTTTACTAGGTTAATTCCCGGGATGGCGGGACTGTCATATGCTGAGAGAATGGAACAGCTGGGCTTGTACACTCTGGAGTTTCGAAGGATGGGAGGGGATCTCATTGAGACATATAAGATTATTAAGGGTTTGGACACGCTAGAGGCAGGAAACATGTTCCCGATGTTGGGGGAGTCCAGAACCTGGGGCCACAGTTTAAGAATAAGGGGTAAGCCATTTAGAACGGAGACGAGGAACCATTTTTTTTCACAGAGAGTTGTGAGTGTGGAATTCTCTGCCTCAGAGGGCGGTGGAGGCCGGTTCTCTGGATACTTTCAAGAGAGAGCTAGATAGGGCTTTTGAAGATAGCGGAGTCAGGGGATATGGGGAGAAGGCAGGAACGGGGTACTGATTGGGGATGATCAGCCATGATCACATTGAATGGCGGTGCTGGCTCGAAGGGCAGAATGGCCTCCTCCCGCACCTATTGTCTATTGTCTATTGGCTGAAGGGGTAAAGATAGGAACCTGAGGGGCAGCATTTTCACCAGCAGGTGGTGGGTGAATGGAATAAACTGACGGAAGAGGTAGTTGGTGCAGAGATTGCTACAATATTCGAAAGGCACGTGGACAGGTACATGGACAGGGAAGGTTTAAGGGAAGATAAACACAAAATGCTGGAGTAGCAGCGGGTCAGGCAGCATCCCTGGAGAAAAAGAATTGGCGATGTTCTGGATCGAGACCCTCCGTCAGACTGAAAGTTCTGAAACATCACCCATTCCTTCTCTCCAGAGATGCTGCCTGACCCGCTGAGTTACTCCAGCATTTCCAGTTTAAACCAGCATCTGCAGTTCAAGGTTTAAAGCACCGTAAGCGGGCAGGTGGGACTAGTGTAGATGGAGCACCTTAAGGTTATAAGTGATAGGAGCCATAATCAGCCATGGCTCGAAGGGCCAAATGGCCTCCTCCTGCACCTATTTCCTATGTTTCTATGAGTAGAACTAGGCCATTCGGCCCATCAAGTCTACTCCGCCATTCAATCATGCCTGATCTATCTCTCCCTCCCAACCCCATTCTCCTGCCTTCTCCACATAACCTCTGACACCCGCCCTAATCAAGAATCTATCTATCTCTGCCTTAAAAATATCCACTGACTTGGCCTCCACAGATTTCCATGGCAAAGAATTCCACAGATTCACCACCCTCTGACTAAAGACATTTCTCCTCATCTCCTTCCTAAAAGTGGGTCCTTTAATTCTGCGGCTATGACCCCTAGTCCTAGACTCTCCCATTTGGGTTGGCATTCGCATGCTGGGCCGAAGGGCCTGTTCCCATCTTTAGTCCTTCATGATAGGACATGCGGAATTCCCTGCCTCAGAGGGTCAGTGGAGGCCAAACCACTGGATGGATTTAAGAGAGAGTTAGATAGAGCTCTAGGGGCTAGTGGAGTCAAGGGATATGGGGAGAAGGGTTATTGATTGGGGACGATCAGTCATGATCACAATGAATGGTGGTGCTGTCTCGATGGGCCGAATGGCCTCCTTCTGCACATATTTTCAATGTTTCTAAATTTCAATGTTTCTATGACAAGCCCTACATCCCGGGACTAAGCCAAGAGAACCAGATTTGGCTCCCAGATCGGTGGTTAGTGTTGGAGGGGCAACATTCTCGGTCCGAGCCCTTCCGTGAATGAACGACTCTGGGACCAATGCTTTCTCGTGTTTCTCCCTCCACAGGATGCCAGCCAGATCTTTGGGTCAGGGATTCCTATCCACCTCCTTCTCCTCATCAGCAAGACGTCAAAGGAGTACCAGCCTCTCCTGGACAAGTTCAAAGGTGTCGCCGCTGAGTTTCGGGGCAAGGTGAGACCACACCTGGAGTATTGTGTGCAGGGACGCTAGTCCCACCTGCCTGCGCTTGGTCCATATCCCTCCAAACCACATCCATCCTAACCACTTCCGCTGGTTTTTTCACCCCACCCTTCAGATCATCTTCGTGCAAGTGGACACGGACATGAAGCAAAACGACCGGGTCACCTCTTTCTTCAAGGTGGCCGAGCAGGACCTGCCAGCAATCTGCGCATTTCACGTGGTGACCAACGTGGCGAAGACGATGCCAGCCGGAGACGGCGCGCCGGACTCGATACGCAGGTTCTGCCTTGATTTCATGCAGGCCAAAGAGGAGGTGAGTGACAGGGTCACGTTTGCGAAAAATATCAAGTAGAAAAATAATTGGCGATGTTCTGGATCGAGACCCTTCGTCAGACTGAAAGTTCTGAAACATAGACATAGAAACATAGAAACATAGAAATTAAGTGCAGGAGTAGGCCATTCGGCCCTTCGAGCCTGCGCCGCCATTCAATATGATCATGGCTGATCATCCAACTCAGTATCCCGTACCTGCCTTCTCTCCATACCCCCTGATCCCCTTAGCCACAAGGGCCACATCTAACTCCCTCTTAAATATAACCAATGAAGTGGCCTCAACTACCCTCTGTGGCAGAGAGTTCCAGAGATTCACCACTCTCTGCGTGAAAAAAGTTCCTCTCATCTCGGTTTTAAAGGATTTCCCCTTTATCCTTAAGCTGTGACCCCTTGTCCTGGACTTCCCCAACATCGGGAACAATCTTCCTGCATCTAGCCTGTCCAACCCCTTAAGAATTTTGTAAGTTTCTATAAGATCCCCTCTCAATCTTCTAAATTCTAGAGAGTATAAACCAAGTCTATCCAGTCTTTCTTCATAAGACAGTCCTGACATCCCAGGAATCACCTATTCCTTCTCTCCAGAGATGCTGCCTGACCCGCAGGCAATCTCCACTCCCCCTCCTCCAACCCCCTTGCCCTCCGGATGGCCCACTGTCCACTACTGGATTCAGGGGCTATGGGGAGAAGGCAGGAGAATGGGATTGGGAGGGAGGGACAGATAGATCAGCCATGATCGAATGGCGGAGGAAAATCTTTCGACTATAGAGATACAGCCCAGAAACAGGCCCTTCGGCCCATCGAGTCCGTGCCAACCAACAATCACCCCGCACACCAGCACTATCCTACACACTAGGGACAACTTACAGTTTTCCTGAAGCCAATTGACTTATAAACCTGTACATCTTTGGAGTGTGGAAGGAAACCGGAGCACCGGGAGAAAATTTACCTGCTCATAGGGAGAACGTGCAAACTCCGTATAGACAGCACCCGCTGTCCACTACTGGATTCAGGGGCTATGGGGAGAAGGCAGGAGAATGGGGTTGGGAGGGACAGATAGATCAGCCAGGATTGAATGGCGTAGTAGTCTTGATGGGCCGAATGGCCTAATTCTACTCCTATCACTTATGACCTTATGGGCACAGTGTTTAAGAAAGGACTGCAGATGCTGGAAAAATCGAAGGTAGACAAAAATGCTGGAGAAACTCAGCGGGTGAGGCAGCATCCAAGGATGCTGCCTCACCCGCTGAGTTTCTCCAGCATTTTTGTCTACCTTCGATTTTCCCAGCATCTGCAGTTCTTTCCTCCATAGATGCTGCCTCACCCGCTAAGTTTCTCCAGCATTTTTGTCTACCTTATGGACACTGTTCAGTTCTTCGTATAAAATCACAAGAGGAATTAACCACGCATATGCACATAGTCTCTTGTTCAATGTCCTGCACCTATTTTCTATGTTTCTATGTTTCTGTGTAAGGCATTCGAAAACCCCTATCTACCTCTTTGGTAACTCTCGGACTATCTTTGATCGGACATTGCCGGCTTCACCTTGCACTAAACGTTATTCCCTTATCTTGAATCTATACACTGTAAATAGCATTCATAGCAAAAGGATTTGAGTATAGGAGCAGGGAGGTTTTACTGCAGCTGTACAGGGTCTTGGTGAGACCACACCTGGAGTATTGCGTACAGTTTTGGTCTCCTAATCTGAGGAAAGACATTCTTGCCATAGAGGGAGTACAGAGAAGGTTCACCAGACTGATTCCTGGGATGGCAGCACTTTCATATGAAGAAAGACTGGATAGACTCGGCTTGTACTCGCTAGAATTTAGAAGATTGAGGAGGGATCTTATAGAAACTTACAAAATTCTTAAGGGGTTGGACAGGCTAGATGCAGGAAGATTGTTCCCGATGTTGGGGAAGTCCAGAACAAGGGGTCACAGTTTAAAGGATAAGGGGGAAATCTTTTAGGACCGAGATGAGGAAAACATTTTTCACACAGAGAGTGGTGAATCTGTGGAATTCTCTACCACAGAAGGTAGTTGAGGCCACAGTTCATTGGCTATATTTAAGAGGGAGTTAGATGTGGCCCTTGTGGCTAAAGGTATCAGGGGGTATGGAGAGAAGGCAGGGATGGGATACTGAGTTGGATGATCAGCCATGATCATATTGAATGGCGGTGCAGGCATGAAGGGCCGAATGGCCTACTCCTGCACCTATTTTCTATGTTTCTATGTTTCTATGTGTCTATGTAAATGCGTTGATTGTAATCATGTATATTTTCTCCGCTGACTGGCTAACATGGAACAAAAGCTTATCACTGTACCTCGGTACACGTGACAATAAACTAAACTAAACCACGGGCGGCACGGTGGCACAGCGGTAGAGTCGCTGCCTCACAGCGCCAGAGACCCGGGTTCGAACCTGACTATGGGTGCTGTCTGTACGTTCTCCCCGTGACCTGCGTGGGTTTTCCCCGGGTGCTCCGGTTTCCTCCCACACGCCTAAGACGTACAGGTTTACAGGTCAATTGGCTTGGTACAAGTGTAAATTGTGTGTGTAGGATGGTGTTAGTGTGCGGGGATCGCTGGTCGATGCAGACACGGTGGGCCTGTTTCCGCGCTGTATCTCTGAACTAAACTAAACCAGCTACTCTGTGGCGCCTAAGCACCATGATCAATATATATATCGCCTCACTAACATCCTTAAGTTCCCTATCTTGTCCATTATTCCCACCATGGTTCCGCAGGATGTAAGCTCTTGGGTTAAACAGATTATAAACACTCATCTTAATAAATTAATTTTCATAATTTCCATCAGTGCTTCTTTGAAGTGACATTTTGCACGTAAATCCCAGATCTGCATTCCGAACTCTTATGTAGGTCTCAGTTCGTTCCCGATAAGCCAGGAAGGTGAATATTGTCCCCTCCGCCTCCCTCCCCCACCCTAGTCATCCTTCTAGTTTCACTCTTCGTATCCCTGCCTCGTCACCTCTGCCACAGCCAGCAATGGACCATTGTGGGCTCCACCTTCCCTCGGTCATCGGTGCCGGCTCTGATTTGTTCTGTACCTTTTCCTCCCTCTCCCCTGACTCTCAGTCTGAAGAAGGGTCTCGCCCCGAAACGTCACCCACTCCTTTTTCTCCAGAGACGTCGCCCTGACCCGCTGAGTTACTCCAGCATTTTGTGTCTATCTTAGTTGAATAGTGTTGTGGGTCTGGGTCAGAGGCACTGCAATGGCATGGCCAGCAGAGGGCACTCATGGGCCAACGTGACCCTGCAGAGTATTTTGGGCACAGCGGTAGAGTTGCTGCCTCACAGCGCCAGAGACCCAGGTTCGATCCTGACCACAGGTGCTGTCTGTGTGGAGTTTGCATGTTCTCCCTGTGACCTGCGTGGGTTTTCTCCGGGTGCTACGGTTTCCTCCCACACTCCAAAGACGTGCAGGTTTGTAGGTTAATTGGCTTCTGTAAATTGTAAATTGTCCCTAGTGTGTAGGATAGTGCTCGTGTTCGGGCTGATCGCAGGCAGGGCCGAAGGGCCTGTTTCCATGCTGTATCTCTAAACCCTTCTTCAGGCTCATGAGGTCTCTTATTGAGCAGCAGAGTAGGAGTGAGAGGACAAAAGGTTTCGTTTAGTTTAGTTTAGAAATACAGCACGGAAACAGTCCCTTTTGGCCCATAGGTGCAGGAGGAGGCCATTCGGCCTTTCGAGCCAGCACCGCCATTCGTTGTGATCATGGCTGATCGTCCCCTATCAATACCCCGTGCCAACCTGTGATCCCCGCACACTAAAGGGCCTGTCCCACTGTGCGAGCTAATTCAAGAGCTCTCCCAAGTAAAAAAAAAAATCAAACTCGTGGAAAGTATGTAGAATGTACATAGCGGGTACGTCGGAGCTCGGGGACGTCTCTTAGCGGCTCGTAACGCTAACAGCAGGCACTCGGGAAACGCGGTAAGCTCGTGACTTTTTTCAACATGTTGAAAAATGTCCACAAGATCCCCGAGTACCTACGAGCGGCCATTACCGTAAATCTCCGAGTTCGAATCAGGGGAAACTCGGGAGAACTCTTGAATTACCTCGTACAGTGGGACAGCCCCTTAACACTATCCTACACACACTAGGGACAATTTACACACACACACCAAGCCAATGAACCTACAAACCAGCACGTCTTTGGAGTGTGGGAGGATACCGAAGATCTCGGAGAAAACCCACGCAGGTCACGGGGAGAACGTGCAAACTCCGTACAGACATGAACCCGTGGCTGGGATCGAACCCGGGTCTCCGGCGCTGCGAGCGCTGTAAGGCGGCAACTCTACCGCTGCGCCACCGTGTTTTTATTCCTTGCGGTTTTACATGTTGCCAATGACTTCAAATCCCTTTTCTGTCTTTCAGCCTCCGAGGAAACCTCCATCAGACGAGTTGTGAATCAGGAGAACTGCCATTGTCTTTGTATCGCTGGCGTTTGCTTGCATTGCGTGCAGCTGTTCAAATAAAGCCAGACCATCTGATGATTGGCACACCTCACAATGGCCCTGGGTCTGACTATAGAACAGGCAAACACAAAAAACCCGTAATACCCCCCAACTAAACTAAAGCTGAAATATGAAGAAGGGTCTCGACCCCGAAACGTCGGCAATTCCTTCTCTCCATTGATGCTGCCTCACCCGCTGAGTTTCTCCAGCATTTTCTGTCTACCTTAAACTAAATGTACGTGGATAGAAACATAGAAACAAAGAAAATAGGTGCAGCAGTAGGCCATTCGGCCCTTCGAGCTAACACTGCCATTCAATATGATCATGGCTGATCATCCAAAATCAGTCCCCAGTTCCTGATTTCTCCCCCATATCCCTTGATTCCTTTAGACCAGTGGTTCTTAACCTGGGGATTGTTAGGGTTTCGGCCCGAAACGTTGCCTATCTCCCTCGCTCCATAGCTGCTGCCGCACCCGCTGAGTTTCTCCAGCATTTTTGTCCACCTTCATACACTTACAGTTGGTCTACCTGCAGAGGGGGACAGGAAAGAAGGCACTAATAAAGCATTTAAAGACACAAAGTGCTGGAGTAACTCAGCAGGTCAGCAGTACCTCTGGAGAACATGGATAGTTGACCTTTCGGGTCGGGACCCTTCTTGGTTCATAGAAACATAGAAACATAGAAATTAGGTGCAGGAGTAGGCCATTCGGCCCTTCGAGCCTGCACCGCCATTCAATATGATCATGGCTGATCATCCAACTCAGTATCCCGTACCTGCCTTCTCTCCATACCCCCTGATCCCCTTAGCCACAAGGGCCACATCTAACTCCCTCTTAAATATAGCCAATGAACTGGCCTCAACTACCCTCTGTGGCAGAGAGTTCCAGAGATTCACCACTCTCTGTGTGAAAAAAGTTCTTCTCATCTCGGTTTTAAAGGATTTCCCCTTTATCCTTAAGCTGTGACCCCTTGTCCTGGACTTCCCTAACATCGGGAACAATCTTCCTGCATCTAGCCTGTCCAACCCCTTAAGAATTTTGTAAGTTTCCCACCTGATTTGAGGAAGGACATCCTTGTGATTGAGGCAGTGCAGCGTACGTTCACGAGATTGATCCCTGGGATGGCGGGACTGTCATATGAGGAAAGATTGAAAAGACTAGGCTTGTATTCACTGGAGTTTAGAAGGATGAGGGCTGATCTTATAGAAACATATAAAATTATAAAAGGACTGGACAAGCCAGATGCAGGAAAAATGTTCCCAATGTTGGTCGAGTCCAGAACCAGGGGCCACACAGTCTTAGAATAAAGGGGAGGTCATTTAAGACTGAGGTGAGAAAAAACTTTTTCACCCAGAGAGTTGTGAATTTATGGAATTCCCTGCCACAGAGGGCAGTGGAGGCCAAGTCACTGGATGGATTTAAGAGAGAGTTAGATAGAGCTCTAGGGGCTAGTGGAGTCAAGGGTTATGGGGAGAAGGCAGGCACGAGTTATTGATTGGGGACGATCAGCCAAGATCACAATGAATGGCGGTGCTGGCTCGAAGGGCCGAATGGCCTCCTCCTGCACCTATTTTCTATGTTTCTATGTTACTCCAGCACTTTGTGTTCTTGTGTGGAAAGGAACTGCAGGTGCTGGTTTACACCGGATAGACACAAAATGCTGGAGTAACTCAGCGTGACAGGCAGCATCTCTGGGTGGACTAGAGTGATGGGCCACGTCTCGGTTTGAGACCCTGCTTCAGACATAGTCTCGACCTGAAACATCACCCATTCCTTCTCTCCAGAGATGCTGCTGCCTGTCTCGCTGAGTAACTCCAGCACTGTGTGACCTGGCAGTCGATGGCTGGGGCTGGAGCTGCACCTGACTCCTGTACACGTCCACACATATACTGGGTGTGGACGAGGCTGGAAACATTTAATACCAGCGGAACAGCGGGTGCCCGGTACAAAACACATTTATGATTTGGAAAATTCGCCCTGCCCAACAGATGAATCCGACCGGCCGTTTAATGGGAGTGTTTGCCCTTGAAGTGGAGACGGGGGTCAAGGGGGTGTCTGTAAAAGTGTTCCGTCCCCGTCTCCAGCCGTTCCCCAGCCAGCGACCAGACCGCGGAGAGCTGCAACCGTCCAGAACCTTGGCCGCTCCTTGCCGGCAGGCTGTTGTTCACCATGGGCCGGAGACTCGAGGGGAGCAAGGAGAGGAATAGTTGGGGTAGACGCACACACCGTCTCTTGCCCAGAGTAGGGGAATCGAGGACCAGAGGACATAGGTTCAAGTTGAAGGGGAAAAGATTGAATAGGAATCTGAGGGGTAACTTTTTCACACAAAGGGGTGGTGGGTGTATGGAACGAGCTGCCGGAGGAAGTAGTTGAGGCTGGAAACTATCCCAACGTTTAAGAGTTTAGTTTATTGTCACGTGTACCGAGGTACAGCGAAAGGCCTTTGTTGCATACTGGCCAGTCAGCGGAAAGACAACACCTGATTACAATCGAGCCAATAGACAATGGACAATAGGTGCAGGAGTGGGCCATTCGGCCCTTCGAGCCAGCACCGCCATTCAATGTGATCATGGCTGATCATCCCCAATCTGTACCCCGTTCCTGCCTTCTCCCCATATCCCCTGACTCCGCTATCTTTAAGAGCCCTATCTAGCTCTCTCTGGAAAGCATCCATTGAACCGGCCTCCACCGCCCTCTGAGGCAGAGAATTCCACGGACTCTGCACTCTCTGTGATAAAAAGTGTTTCCTCGTCTCCGTTATAAATGGCTTACCCCTTATTCTTAAACTGTGTGGCCCCTGGTTCTGGACTCCCCCAACATCGGAAACATGTTTCCTGCCTCTAACGTATCCAAACCCTTAACAATCTTATATGTCTCAATAAGATGCCCTCTCATCCTTCTAAACTCCTGAATTTAACTGAAATGTATAATACAAACATGAATACATTCATTAATTTTTGTCAGCCAGTACATGCCCAGCCGCTCCATTCTCTCAGTATATGACAGTCCCGCCATCCCGGGAATTAACCTTGTAAACCTACGCTGCACTCCCTCAATAGCAAGAATGTCCTTCCTCAAATTGGGGGACCAAAACTGCACACAATACTCCAGGTGTGGTCTCACTTAGGCTCTGTACAACTGCAGAAGGACCTCTTTGCTCCTATATTCGGTTCCTCTTGTTATAAAGAGTAGGGGAATCGAGGAACCGTTCGCAGTGAGGGAAAACGGGCATGTTGGCATTTATTTCGGCAAGGCTAGACTACATGAAACAGGGAAGTAATACTGAGACTTTATAAGGTGCTGGACGGCCGGCATAAGGAGTATCGTGAGCAGTTCTGGGCCCCATATCTATGAAAGGCAGTGCTGGCATTGAAGAGGGTCCAGAGGAGGCTTATGAGAATGATCCCAGGGATGAGTGGGGTGTCAGGGGTTGCGGGAAGAAGGCAGGAGAATGTGGGCAAGACAGAGAGAGATAGAATGGCGGAGTAGATGCGATGGGCTGAATGGGCTATCACCGGGACCCCCATCTCTCCCTCCGCTCACCGCACTGCCCGGGGTCCACAGGACTGAGCCAGTGCCATCCCACACTTCTCCTGGGTTGATCCCGGACAGGGAGGGGATAGCATAATATTGGAGAAGGACCTCAAATGGAGAGGGAGACCAGGCGGAGGGAGGTTTAGAGTCATAGAATGATACAGCGTGGAAACAGGCCCTTCGGCCCAACTTGCCCATACTGGCCAACATGTCCCAGCTACACTTGTCTCACCTACCACCATTTGCCCCATATCCCTCAAAACCTGTCCTATCCATGTATTTGTCTAACTGCTTCTTAAACGTTGGGATAGCCCCAGCCTCAACCATCTCCTCTGGCAGCTTGTTCCATACACCCATCACCCTCTGTGTGAAAAAGTTACCCCTCAGATTCCTATTAAATCTTTTCCCCTTCACCTTAAACCCATGTCCTCTAGTCCCGGATTCCACTACTGTGAGCAAGAGTCTACCCGATCAATTCCTCTCATGATTTTGTAGACCTCTATGAGATCACCCTCATCCTCCTGCGCTCCCAAGGTTCAGAGACCCAGCCTGCTCAACCTCTCCCTGTCGCTCAGGGCCTCAAGTCCTGGCAACATCCTCCAAAACCTTCTCTGCACCCTTTCAAGCTTGACACTTTAGGACATAAAGTGTTTTTCATTTTCAAAAATAAATTGTCATTTGCAATGAAAATATATACTAAACAAAAAGCGTGCAAAACTCAAATACATTCCCAGTGACTACATAGATATATTAGTTGAGGCAAGTACTACAACAGTATTTCGACTAGACTTTAGAGGCACAGCGCGGGAACCAGCCCTTCAGCCCACCTAGCCCACACCCGACCTGTGATCGACTTTGTACACTAACACTATCGTACACGCACCGGCGACACGCTGAATTTTACAATTTTTACTGAAACCAATTAACCTACAAACCTGGAGTGTGGTAGGAAACTAAGTCAAGTCAAGTCAAGTCAAGTTTATTTGTCACATACACATACGAGATGTGCAGTGAAATGAAAGTGGCAATGCTCGCGGACTTTTGTGCAAAAGACAAACAACAAAACAACCAAACAAATTATAAACACAACCATAACACACATATTATTTTACATAATAAATAATAGAAGGAAAAAACGTTCTGTAGAGTTAGTCCCTGGTGAGATGGGCGTTTACAGTCCGAATTGCCTCTGGGAAGAAACTCCTTCTCAACCTCTCCGTTCTCACTGCATGGCAACGGAGGCGTTTGCCTGACCGTAGCGGCTGGAACAGTCCGTTGCAGGGGTGGAAGAGGTCTCTCATGATTTTGTTTGCTCTGGAGTTGCACCTCCTGTTGTATAGTTCCTGCAGGGGGGCGAGTGAAGTTCCCATAGTACGTTCGGCCGAACGCACTACTCTCTGCAGAGACTTCTTGTCCTTGGCAGAGCAATTCCCGAACCAGATGGTAATGTTCCCGGACAAGATGCTTTCCACCGCCGCTGCGTAGAAGCACTGGAGGATCCTCGGAGACACTCTGAATTTCCTCAATTGCCTGAGGTGGTAAAGGCGCTGCCTTGCCTTACTCACCAGTGCTGAGGCGTGTGATGACCATGTCATATCCTCAGAGATGTGGACTCCCAGATATTTAAAACAGTTCACCCTATCCACAGGATCCCCATTTATACTCAATGGGGATATATACAAGCTGTTCCACTTGTGAGGCCCCCAACGACCGGACAGCCATGGCGGCCAAATCTCCCACAATTCAAAGCGAGGGAGAAAGTGCCCAGCGCCGACCAGTTGCCGTTGCAGTGCGCATGCGCAGGGCGGTCGATGATGCGCTGGCCGTGGTTGTGCGCATGTACAAGGCGGCCTGCCGTGCCGGCGGATGAGGAGCGAGCGGAGCCCGGCGGCCCGGACACGGATAGCGGGGGGAGATGGAGAGAGAGGGAGAGAGATAGAGAGGGGGGCCGCCCAGAGTTGAACGGTAGGTGTCCTGCCTTGGCCGGAGGCCCCCCTAGACCTCGAGGCCCATCAATTTTTTCTGGGGGCCCCCTAGAAAGTGGGGGCCCTAAACTATAGCTTGTTTAGCTTATACGTAAATCCGGCACTGACCAAGAAAGGTCCTGACCCGAAACGTCACCTATCCATCTTCCCCCGAGGTAGAGGTCAAGAACTTCAAATTCCTGGGCGTCTTGAGCATTCAAATTCTGTGGTGCTGCAGCAAAGCAAGAATTTCATTGTCCTATCTGGGACACATGACAATAAAACACTCTTGACTTGACTTGACTTGAAACCAGGGGCCACAGTTTAAGAATAAGGGGTAAGCCAATTAGAACGGAGATGAGGAAACGCTTTTTCACCCAGAGGGTTGCGAGTCTGTGGAATTCTCTGCCTCAGAGGGCGGTGGAGGCCGGTTCTCTGGATGCTTTCAAGAGAGAGTTAGATAGAGCTCTTAAAGATAGCGGAGTTATGGGGATATGGGGAGAGAATATGTGGGCAGGAACGGGGTACTGATTGTGGATGATCAGCCATGAGAACATTGAATGGCGGTGCTGGCTCGAAGGGCCGAATGGCCTCCTCCTGCACCTATTGTCTATTGTCTAGTGTCCCCTTGGCCTCCTGCACACTTGGGGCTTTCTATGTTTCTTAAACTCAGTTCAAAAAGTCTGTTGAGATATTTCAACATCTCCTGAATTTCTTGAAGGAAGGTTGGCACAGTGGCACTCTGGTAGAGTTGCTGCCTTCCAGCACCAGAGACCGGGGTTCGATCCTGACTATGGGTGCTGCCTGTACGGAGTTTGCACGTTCTCCCTGTGACCACGTGGGTTTTCTCCGGGTGCTCAGGTTTCCTCCCACACTCCAAAGACGTGCAGGTTTGTAGGTTAATTGGCTTCTGTAAATTGTAAGTTGTCCCTAGTGTGTTCCGGACAGTGCCAAGAGCCAACTCATCCATTCCAGTGTTAGTGTGAAGGCCACAGCACCTCATATTTCGCTCGGGCAGTTGACACCCCAGTGGCATGAATATTGTTTTTTTTAACTTGAAATCATCCTTGCATTCCCTCCCTCTCTGTCCCTCCCTCACCCGAGATGTCCTGCCAGTTCCACTGTTCGCATCCATATAACCCTTCGTTATCACCTCTTCCACAACCAACAATGGACCATTGTGGGCTCTCTTCTCCCGAGTCATCGATGCAGGCTCCGCTTTGTTCTGTCCCTTCCCACACCACCAGTGTCCCCGTCCCCTGCCTCCTCAGTCTGAAGAAGGGTCTCGACCCGAAACGTCACCCATTCTTTCTTTCCAGAGATGCTGCCCGACCCGCTGAGTTACTCCGGCATTTTGTGTCTATCTTTAATATCCCGTGGACCGGCTTCATTTTATTCTTTGGATCAAGGGTGGAGAATTCCACCTTTTGAGTAAAATGTGTTCCAGAATGAATTCCAGATGAAGCAATCATTATGTCGGAATCACGCTGATATTCCATGTGGCCACTAAACACGTCGACTCCGTGAAATGTTCCCTTGTTGTAAACCACCGGCCTCCTGCAACGAGCCTGTTTCCATTTGAAGAGGAGAGCATGCTGAAGACATTGGTAGCTGTTGAACTCAGCCACTTCCCTTGGCAAATCCCCCCAGTCCACTTGGACAATGCTGATCTGGGATGGGGCCACAAGGATCTTCGGAGATTGGGATGGGCTGTTGGCGCCGGGAATAGTTCAAATGTGAAACCTCAGCAATGGCTTGTGAGGTTAGTTTAGAGATCCAGCGCGGAAACTGGACCTTTGGCCCACCGTCCCGCGATCCCCGCGCACCAACTCTATCCCACACCCACTAGACGTACACTCCCACAGTTCTTTGGATGTGAAAGGAAACCGGAGCACCCGGAGTAAACCCGTGCTGGCACAAGGAGAACCTGCAGACTCCACAAAGACAGCACCCAACTTTAGACTTGTGACAACAGGGAAACAGGCCCCCTCGGCCCACCGAGTCCGTGCCGACCAGCGATCCCCGCACACTAACATTCTCCCACACATGCTCGGGGCAATTTACAATTATACCAAGGCAATTAACCTGCACACCTGTACGCCTTTGGAGTGTGGGAGGAAACCGAAGATTCTGGAGAAAACCCACGCAGGTCACGGGGAGAAGGTACAAACTCCGTACAGGCAAGCACCCGTAGTCAGGATCGAAGGTGGACAAAAATGCTGGAGAAACTCAGCGGGTGAGGCAGCATCTATGGAGCGAAGGAAATAGGTGACGTTTATCGGGCCGAAACCCTTCTTCCTACCACACCCAGGATCGAACCCCGGTCTCTGGCGCTGTGAGGCAGTAGCTCCACCGCTGCCCCATCGTGCCGTTAGCTTTTAAATAGCTATCCACATTGGTGAACTAACCTTCTTTCAAAGTATACCACTTTCTTTTCACACAGAGAGTGGTGAATCTCTGGGACTTTCTGCCACGGAGGGTAGTTGAGGCCACAGTTCATTGGCTATATTTAAGAGGGAGTTAGATGTGGCCCTTGTGGCTAAGGGGATCAGGGGGGTATGGAGAGAAGGCAGGTACGGGATACTGAGTTGGATGATCAGCCATGATCATATTGAATGGCGGTGCAGGCTCGAAGGGCCGATTGGCCTCTACTCCTGCACCTAATTTCTATGTTTCTATGTTTCTATGCTTCTACACTAAAGTAGCTGTGTAGTAACGGATATGGAGGCTATTTACACTCAGCAAGTACGTGTAGGATAGTGTTAATGTGCGGAGATGGGATGACGGGTCTGTTTCCGTGCTGTATCTCTGAAACTAAAAACTGAAATGACAAACGTTTGAAGTATAGTCTGGTGTAAAGTAGTGGACGTGGAGGTTATTTACACTCAGCAAGCCCCCTGCAAGCACCAATGTGATAATGACTCTAACTGATGAATAACTACCAACAAACCTCTAGCCAAGAACACATGGGGAAAACTCCCTCTGCCTGCTCTTCAAGAGCGCTGTGAGGTCTCTAATTGAACCAAACTAGTTCCACCCGGCGCTCAAACTAGTGGGTGGCGCTGCGGCAGAGTTGCTGCCTCACAGTGCCAGGGTCGTGAGTTCAATCCCGACTGCGGGTGCTGTCTGTACGGAGTTTGTACCTTCTCCCCGTGACCTGCGTGGGTTGACTCCATCTCCACCTCACGCTGCCTCGGCAAGGCCAGCAGCATCATCAAGGACCAGTCTCACCCCCGGTCACTCCCTCTTCTCCCCTCTCCCATCGGGCAAGAGGTACAGAAGTGTGAAAACGAACGCACACCTCCAGATTCAGGGACAGTTTCTTCCCAGCTGTTAACTGAACCATCGTACCACAACCAGAGAGCAGCGCTGAACTACTATCTACCTTTATGGTGACCCTCCGACTACCCTTGATCGGACTTTGCTGGCTTTACCTTGCACTAAATGTTATTCCCTTATCATGTATCTACACTGTGAATGCATTGATTGTAATCATGTATTGTCTTTCCGCTGACTGGTTAGCACGCAGCAAAAGCTTTTCACTGTACCTCAGTACACGTGACAATAAACTAAACTGAAACTGATTTTCAGTTTCCCTACATACTCCAAAGATGTACAGTTTTGTAGGTTATTTAGCTTTGTTTAAATGTAAATTGTCCTTAGTGTGTGTAGGATAGTGTTAATGTGCGGGGATCGCTGGTCGGTGTGGATCCGGTGGGCTGAGGGGACTGTTTCCATGTTGTATCTCTAAACTAAACTAAACTTCTTCACTGGTACTAAGCTTCCCAACACCACCAGAGATCTTATCCACAGAGTTACACTGCAGGTGTCCTGTTTAAACCCATGAATTGAGAAAGAGCAGGGAGTTTGGGGGCATGTGTAGGGTCTACACACAAGCCTTCAGTCCAATCTGCTCATATGCTGTGAGAATGGAGCGGCTGGGCTTGTGCACTCTGGAGTTCAGAAGGATGAGAGGTTATCTTATTGAAACATATAAGATTATTAAGGGTTTGGACACGCTAGAGGCAGGAAACATGTTCCCGATGTTGGGGGAGTCCAGAACCAGGGGCCACACAGTTTAAGAATAAGGGGTAAGCCATGTAGAACGGAGAAGTGGAAACACTTTTTCTCACAGAGAGTGGTGAGTCTGTGGAATTCTCTGCCTCAATGGAAGGTGGAGGCAGGTTCTCTGGATACTTTCAAGAGAGGGCTAGATAGGGCTCTTAAAGATAGTGGAGTCAGGGGATATGGGGAGAAGGCAGGAACGGGGTACTGATTGGGGATGATCAGCCATGATCACATTGAATGGCTCGAAGGGGCGAATAGCCTACTCCTGCACCTATTGTCTATTGTCTATTGTCTAATTGGTTTGGTATATATGTAAAATTGTCCCAAGTGCGTGTAGGATAGTGTTAGGGTGCGGGGGGATCGCTGGTCGGCACGGACTCGGTGGGCTGAAGGGCCTCTTTCCGTGCTGTACCTCTAAAACAAAACTTTTCTACAGTGTATTCCGATATGCAAATTGTACATATCCCCGTTCTTACAATGCAAAGCATGCACGCTAATGAATTGCTTCAAAGACTCGAGGGTGCTTTGAAGCTCAGCAAGTTCCTGAGGCCGTTGCTTGCCTGGAATTTTATGGTCTGCAATGGACGAAGATTAAACATAAGCGAGTCGCCCCGTGGAAGGTCATTTGATTGTTGTGTTATGAGAAACAGCTTCCTCACTTTGAGAATGACAGCGCTGCAGTTATGGTTAGGAAGGCTATGATTCTCATTTCAACCCAACAACAGCTAACAACGACCTGTTTACTTCAATCTGCTACTTTTTTGCATTTCTTTCATTCACCGATCTTTAACTCTCAATATCCCCCCAGAGAGTTGTGACCCGAAACGTCACCTATCCATGTTCTCCCGAGGTAGGGGCTTGTACACTCTGGAGTTTAGAAGACCCTGATGAGAGGATATCTTATTGAAACATATAAGATTATTAAGGGTTTGGACACGCTAGAGGCAGGAAACATGTTCCCGATGTTGGGGGAGTCCAGAACCAGGGACCACAGTTTACGAATAAGGGGTAAGCCATTTAGAACGGAGATGAGGAAATGCTATTTCGCACAGAGAATTGTAAATCTGTGGAATTCTCTGCCTCAGAAGGCAGTGGAGGCCAAAGATCCTATAGCGGATATACAGGATAAAGGGAATAATCTTCCATTGAGGCTGGTCCTTCAGAACGGAGGTTCCTTAGTATGTGTCGGGTAGAACTGCAGGTGCTGGTTTATACCGAAAGACACAAAGTGCTGGAGTAACTCAGCGGGTCAGGCAGCATCTCTGGAGAAATAGGGTGGGTGACGTTTCGGGTTGGGACCCTTCTGGCCTGAAGAAGGGTCCCGACCTGAAACGCCACTTTTTATTTGTGCCAGAGGTCCCTCAGAGATTTGGTATTTTCGATTAGTTTAGTTTAGAGGTACAGCGCAGAAACAGGCCCTTTGGCCCGCCGTGTCCGCGCCGACCTGCTATCCCCGTACGCTAGCACCATCCTACACACAACCTAGGGACCATTTGCGATTTACAGTAGCCAATTAGCCTACAAAAACCTGCACGTCTTTGGAGTGTGGGAGGAAACCGGAGCACCCGGAGAAAACGCACGCGGGTCACGGGGAGAAGGTACAAACTCCATGGTCAGGATCGAACCAGGGTGCAGCAGGCAGTAAAGAAAGCCAATGGTATGTTAGCTTTCATTGCAAAAGGATTTGAGTATAGGAGCAGGGAGGTTCTACTGCAGTTGTACAGGGTCTTGGTGAGACCACACCTGGAGTATTGCGTACAGTTTTGGTCTCCAAATCTGAGGAAGGACATTTTTGCCATAGAGGGAGTGCAGAGACGGTTCACCAGACTGATTCCTGGGATGTCAGGACTGTCTTATGAAGAAAGACTGGATAGACTTGGTTTATACTCTCTAAAATTTAGGAGATTGAGAGGGGATCTTATAGAAACTTACAAAATTCTTAAGGGGTTGGACAGGCTAGATGCAGGAAGATTGCTCCCGATGTTGGGGAAGTCCAGGACAAGGGGTCACAGCTTAAGGATAAAGGGGAAATCCTTTAAAACCGAGATGAGAAGAACTCTTTTCACACAGAGAGCGGTGAATCTCTGGAACTCTCTGCCACAGAGGGTAGTCGAGGCCACAGTTCATTGGCTATATTTAAGAGGGAGTTAGATGTGGCCCTTGTGGCTAGGGGGATCAGGGGGTATGGAGAGAAGGCAGGTACGGGATACTGAGTTGGATGATCAGCCATGATCATATTGAATGGCGGTGCAGGCTCGAAGGGCCGAATGGCCTACTCCTGCACCTACTTTCTATGTTTCTATGTTTCTATGTCTCAGGCGCTGTGTGGCAGCGACTCTACCGCTGCGCCACCGTGCGACCGACTATGACAGCCTGCTATCACTTATCATTCTTGTAAGCAAAGAGCTGGCTTCCTACATTTACAACCACAACACCACGACTAAAGTCAGTGTGCTTTAAAGAAAATTCCACATGAAAACATTCCCATGGATTTGGATAAGAGGGGAGGGGGGGGGGGTGGATTATAGACATTTAAACAGGATGGAAATGTCTGTAATCATGTCCTTGTGATGCGTACGTTCCATGTGTGTTGGCCGGGGTGCTGATGGAATGAGCCCATTCTTTAAAACACAGTGCCCTACACATCGCAATTAGGCGCAAAGTTATTCCAACCTGAAAGCTGTTCTGTGTTCCCTGAATCCACCCTGTGGCGATCTATCGTGAACCTGTCCCCTTTCCAGTTCAGCTCAGTTCAGTTTGTTGTCACGTGTGTACAGAGGTACAGTGAAAAACCGTTGTTGCATGCTAACCAGTCAGCAGAAAGACAACGCATGATTACAATCGAGCCGTCCGCAGTGTACAGATACAGGGTAAAGGGAATAGCGTTTAGTGTAAAGGGTAAAGCCAGCAAAGTCCGATCAAGGATGATGAGGGGTCTTGAGCTGAAACGTCGCCCATTCTTTCTCTCCAGAGATGCTGCCGGTCCCGCTGAGTTACTCCAGCATTCTGTGTCTACCTCCAATCAAGCATAGTCTGAGGGTCACCAATGAGGTAGATAGTAGTTCAGGACCGCTCTCTGGTTGTGGTGGGATGGTTCAGTTGCCTGATAACAGCTGGGAAGAAACTGTCCCTGGAGGTGTGCGTTTTCACACTTCTGTACCTCTTGCCCGATGGGAGAGGGGAGAAGAGGGAGTGGCCGGGGTGCGACTGGTCCTTGATGATGCTGCTGGCCTTGCCGAGGCAGCGTGAGGTGGAGATGGAGTCAATGGAAGGGAGGTTGGTCTGTGTGATGGTCCGGGCTGCGTACACAACCTTGCCCAGGGTCTAACAGCGCAGAGTCGCGCAAGGAGTGCCGGTTAACGCCGACTCCTGCCATTCCGTTCTCCCATCTCACGCGCCCGTATTGCCCCTACATGCGAACCCCCCAGCACCAGCGCCCCTTACCCAAGATCGACACAAAATGCTGGAGTAACTCAGCGGGACAGGCAGCATCTCCGGAGAGAAGGAACGGGTGACGTTTTGGGGTCGACACCCTTCTTTATACCCGAAACGTCACCCGTTCCTTCTGTCTCGCCGGTCCCGCTGAGTTACTCCAGCATTTTTGTGTCTATCTTTGGTGAAAACCAGCATCTGCAGTTCCTATCTCCTCATTGCCCAAGCCACTGCTTCAGGGGAAAAATAGAAACATAGAAAATAGGTGCAGGAGGTGGCCATTCGGCCCTTCGAGCCAGCACCGTCATTCAATATGATCATGGCTGATCATCCAAAATCAGTACCCCGTTCCTGCTTTCTCCCCCATATCCCTTGATTCTGTTAGCCCTAAGAGCTAAATCTAACTCTCTCTTGAAAACATCCAGTGAATCGGCCTCCACTGCCTTCTGTGGTGGACAATTCCACAGATTCACAACTCTCTGGGTGAAAAGGTTTTTCTTCATCTCAGTACTAAATCTCTCCCTGCACGGGAGACCCGACCTTTTCTCGTCGGGTCTCCGTTGTCGTTGGGGCTGCAACGAGGAGCGGCCTCCAACAGAAGAAGACCGGGGACTCTGGTGCCGAGAGAGTGGTCACCGTCACCGTCGCAGAGGGAGCTGGCCGATTGGTATTTAAGAGCGAGGTGGAGCGGTGGTGGCTGCGCTGCTGAGGGCTGCTGAAGGCTGCGTACCCAACCTCCGGTTGGATTCGCAGGCTCATATTGACTGCGGGTCTGCTCGACGGCGGCACCGGGAGCCCGCGGGTCCCTGGAGGGAGACCGCTTTTCAGGGCTCTCGCAACGGCGACTTCTCCCGCCCGAGTTGCGGGGTCGAAGAGCTCCTGGAGCGGGGCATTACAGCACCGCCCCGCGCGGCTTGGAATGGCCGCGGGACTCTGCGAGCGCACGCCGGGGGCTCTAACACCAAGACCCGGTGTGCGACCTTGCACCACCCGGCGTGGATTTAATGGCCGCGGGACAATCGCCATCGCCAGCCGGGGGCTTTGACTTTGACTCTGACATCGGGGGGCCCAAAGGGGGGGGAGGGGAGTGCAGTGGAGAGATAAGTTTTTTTGGCCTTCCATCACAGCAATGTGATGGATGTTTATGTAAATTATGTTGTGTCTGGGGTCTATTTGTTTGTAATGTATGGCTGCAGAAACGGCATTTCGTTTGGACCTCAAGGGGTCCAAATGACAAATAAATTGAATCTTGAATCAAATGGCCTCCCCCTTATTCTTAAACTGTGTGGCTCCTGGTTCTGGACTCGCCCTAATATAAGTTCCAATTACAGTGCCATCTGCACACCCTCTGGTGACTGGTGCCGGATGGGACAGACACTGACTGCTAGTTGAATGCGGGCTCAAGTAGCAGTTCCTAAGCCATAGGAGCAGAATCAGGCCATCCCGCACGGTGGCGCAGCGGTAGAGTTGCTGCCTCACAGCGCCAGAGACCCGGGTTTATTCCCGACTACGGGTGCTTGTCTGTACAGAGTTTGTTCGTTCTCCCCGCGACCACGTGGGTTTCCTCCGGGAGCTCCGGTTTCCCCCCACGCTCCAAAGACGCACAGGTTTGTCGGCTAATTGGCTTCTGTAATTTGGATTCGGTAAAAATAGAAACATAGACATAGAAACATAGAAATTAGGTGCAGGAGTAGGCCATTCGGCCCTTCGAGCCTGCACCGGCATTCAATATGATCATGGCTGATCATCCAACTCAGTATCCCGTACCTGCCTTCTCTCCATACCCTCTGATCCGCTTAGCCACAAGGGCCACATCTAACTCCCTCTTAAATATAGCCAATGAACTGGCCTCGAATACCCTCTGCAGCAGAGAGTTCCAGAGATTCACCACTCTCTGTGTGAAAAAGGTTCTTCTCATCTCGGTTTTAAAGGATTTCCCCCTTATCCTTAAGCTGTGACCCCTTGTCCTGGACTTCCCCAACATCGGGAGCAATCTTCCTGCATCTAGCCGGTCCAACCCCTTAAGAATTTTGTAAGTTTCTATAAGATCCCCTCTCAATCTCCTAAATTCTAGAGAGTATAAACCAAGTCTATCCAGTCTTTCTTCATAAGACAGTCCTGACATCCCAGGAATCAGTCTGGTGAACCTCCTCTGCACTCCCTCTATGGCAATAATGTCCTTCCTCAGATTTGGAGACCAAAACTGTACGCAATACTCCAGGTGTGGTCCCACCAAGACCCTGTACAACTGCAGTAGAACCTCCCTGCTCCTATACTCAAATCCTTTTGCTATGAAAGCTAACATACCATTCGCTTTCTTCACTGCCTGCTGCACCTGCATGCCTACTTTCAATGACTGGTGTACCATGACACCCAGGTCTCGCTGCATCTCCCAATTCAGGAGCAAACCCAAACGATAGTAAATGATCCCTCGTTTGTAGGATAGTGTTAGTGTACAGGGATCGCTGGTCGGCGCGGACTCGATGGGCTGAAAGGCCTGTGTCTCTAAACTAAATTAAACGTAATGAAACAAACCGAAATTAAATGAAACTGAATTAAATTAATGTAAACGAAATTTACGAAAGTTAATCTATTCCTCAAACTGTGGCCTCACCACCAGGGTTCGTTCCCCAATAAACAATAAAAAAAAATTAACGAGGGCTGGCTCCACTTTGAAGTTCCCTTTGGGACGGCGTTGGCAAATTAACATTGAGGGTGGGGGGTGGTCTCCCATCGCGTGCCAACGTTCCCCATCCCTCCCCTCCCCTTCCCGCCCCGACCCCACCTTCCCACTGCTTCCCCATCCCTGAGGAACATTCCCACTCCGGTCTCTCCTCCCTGGAGGCGTTCCCGGGAATAACGAGCCGAGCTTGGGAAATAAAACCCAGCAATGGGTTTCCCGGTCTCCATCTGATCCCCCAACGCACGCCGAGCTTCCACTGAGAGCAGAGGAGCGACTCCAACCCAGAACCACATCGCCATGTGGAGCCTGGTTCTTCTAAGCCTCTGTGCACTGGCTGCGGTCTGCACTGCCGGTAGGATGGATGGATGAGTGACTGAATGAATGATTTGAATGAATGAATGAATGATTGAATGAATGATTGAATGCAAGAAAGAAAGTATGAAAGAATGATTGAAAGAATGAATGAAAGATTGAAAGAAAGAAAGTATGAAAGAATGATTGAAAGATGAATGAATGAATGAATGAAAGAATGAAAGAAAGAGAGAAAGTTTGAAAGAATGATTGAAAGAATGATTGAATGAATGAAAGAAAGAGAGAAAGTATGAAAGAATGATTGAAAGAATGATTGAATGAATGAAAGAAAGAAAGAGAGAAAGTATGAAAGAATGAAAGAAAGAAAGTATGAAAGAATGAATGAAAGAATGTATGAAAGAATGAATGATTGAATAAAAGAATGAAAGAATTAATGAACTAATGAATAAATTGATTAATTAATGATTTTTAAAACATTTAGTTTAGAGATACTATATATCTATACACCTTTAAAGGTTTAAGATGAAGGGGAAAGGATCCAATAGGAACCCGAGGGATAACATTTTCTTAAACGTTGGGATAGTCCCAGCCTCAACTACCTCCTCTGGCAGCTTGTTCCATACACCCACCACCAGGGCTGCCAGAGGAGGCAGTTGAGGCTGGGACTATCTCAACATTTAAGAAACAGTTAGCTAGGCACATGGATAGGACAGGGTTTGGAGGGATATGGACCAAGCGCGGGCAGGTGGGACTAGCGTAGATGGGACATGTTGGCCGGCGTGGGCAAGTTGGGCCGTAGGACCTGCTTCCACACTGTATGATTCTGTGACTTAATGGTGGGACATTAAGTTGCTGCCTCACAGCGCCGGAGACCCGGGTTCGCTCCTGACCATGGATGCTGTCTATACGGAGTTTGCAGGTTCTCCCTGTGACCCTGCGTGGGTTTCCTCCCACATCCCAAAGGCGTGCAGGTTTGTAGATTAATAGGCTACTGTAAATTGCCCGAGTGTGTAGGAGAGAACTAGTGGTCGGGTAATCCCTGGTGATGGAGGGTTGGCAGGGACTCGGTGGGCCGAAGGGCCAGGTTTCCATGTCGTCTCTATAAACTAAACATCCCACCAACTCACCCCAAATCCCAGCCCTCTACCAATTTACAGGGCCTGGGGACATGGGAGAAAAAGTGAGCCTTGTCTAAGGAACAGATGCGCTACAATGCTGAGAACTACATTCTGCACTCCGTATCTTCCCCTTTGCTCTGTATAGATCCCACATAGGTTTGAGTGTGTAAGAAAGAACTGCAGATGCTGGTTCAAATCGAAGGTAGACACAAAATGCTGGAGTAACTCAGCGGGTGAGGCAGCATCAGTGGAGAGAAGGAATGGGTGACGTTTCGGGTCGAGATCCTCCTTCAGACTGTACTTATGCAGGAAGGAAAGCAACGGGATTACTCTCTTCAGAAATTGAGACGATAGGGAACTGCAGATGCTGGTCAACAACAAAAAAAAAGCACAGAGTGCTGGAGTAACTCAGCGTGGAACGGTGACAAAGAAGGAACTCGACCCAAAACGTCAGCTATCCATGTTCTCCAGAGAAGCTGCCTGTCCTGCCTGCTGAGTTACTCCAGCACTTTTGTGTAAGTCGAGTCCATTTCTCCCGATCTATTGATTT
>NC_073413.1:3818707-3843707 GCF_028641065.1 Leucoraja erinaceus | reverse complement strand
CCACATCCCAGCCTTTATTAGGGTCTGCTGCCCGCACTTACCAGCCAGAAATGTTCAGCCATTCTTTCTTCAGAAGGTACAGAAAGAAGCTCGAATGTGGCGAGACTCATCATAGTCAAGTCAAGTCAAGTCAAGTTTATTTGTCACATACACATACGAGATGTGCAGTGAAATGAAAGTGGCAATGCTCGCGGACTTTTGTGCAAAAGACAAACAACAAAACAACCAAACAAATTATAAACACAATCATAACACACATATTCTTTTACATAATAAATAATGGAAGGAAAAACGTTCTGTAGAGTTAGTCCCTGGTGAGATAGGCGTTTACAGTCCGAATTGCCTCTGGGAAGAAACTCCTTCTCAACCTCTCCGTTCTCACTGCATGGCAACGGAGGCGTTTGCCTGACCGTAGCAGCTGGAACAGTCCGTTGCAGGGGTGGAAGGGGTCTCTCATGATTTTGTTTGCTCTGGAGTTGCACCTCCTGTTGTATAGTTCCTGCAGGGGGGTGAGTGAAGTTCCCATAGTGCGTTCGGCCGAACGCACTACTCTCTGCAGAGCCTTCTTGTCCTGGGCAGAGCAATTTCCAAACCAGATGGTAATGTTCCCGGACAAGATGCTTTCCACCGCCGCTGCGTAGAAGCACTGGAGGATCCTCGGAGACACTCTGAATTTCCTCAATTGCCTGAGGTGGCAAAGGCGCTGCCTTGCCTTACTCACGAGTGCTGAGGCGTGTGATGCCCATGTCATATCCTCAGAGATGTGGACTCCCACCAGATATTTAAAACAGTTCACCCTATCCACAGTATCCCCATTTATCCTCAATGGAGTGTACGTCCTCGGATGATGTGCCCTCCTAAAGTCCATGATCAGCTCCTTCGTTTTTTTGATGTTCAAGAGGAGGCTGTTTATCCTGGCACCATTTCTTCCTTCCCCCCCCCCCCCCCCAAGCGCAGGGTTTACCTACAGGCTTGGTAGGCCGAAACCTAGGGCCTCAAAATCTAAGGGGGGCCTCCGGCCAAGGTGTATAATATTTTTGTCACTATCGTAGGCCTTTATTTACATATGCTGTCACAACGCACTGTAGTCTCTGAACAACCCTTCAGTAATTTCCCTTGCGTTTCAGAATAATACCATTTTAAGTTGATAACTCGACACAAGCACTGGCAGCGAATAAATAAATAAATAAATAAATATATATTGAGCGCCAGCTTTCCATTTCCTTATCTTATTGACCACGCTCGGCTGCACATGCTCGGTGTCAATCTGGTGGCTCCGGGGACTGGCAAACTCCTCTTTCCCTTTAACATGAGAGAGAGTTAGATGTTGCTCTTAGGGCTAACGGAATCAAGGGACATGGGGGGGAAAGTGGGAACTGGTCACTGATTCTGGATGATCGGCCATGATCATAGAGATAGGTGGCGCTGGCTCAAAGGGCCGAATGGCCTACTCCTACACCTATTTTCCATTTGTCTATAAATGAACGATAATGAATGGTGTATCAATAACCCAGGATTAGAAAGCTCTGCTTTCTGTTTCAGTTACCGGGAGATCTATAAGGCCCCCATAGAGGTTGACAGAGAATACTGCCTGGATGATGATGAGCAGTGTGGAAGGGATTCCCCTTACTCCTACTACGGCCACGGCAGAGGCTATGGTTATGGCTATGGCTACGCTGGATACTACCGGCCCTACTACTCCTCCGCTGCCAAACAATGAATGTGATTTACCAAAGGATCACCCCTTCCCTCCCAACCCTCACTCCCCCCTTTCCTAAAGCCGACAGTGATACGGTTACTGGAGATGTTGCCACAACGGACCAGGGTCAGGGTAGAACTCCCACGAGAGAGAGAGAGAGAGAGAGACGGGGAGAGAGAGGGGAGAGAGAGTGACGGGGAGAGAGAGGAGAGAGAGTGAGGGGGAGGGAGAGAGGGAGAGAGAGGGGAGAGACGGAGAGAGAGTAATGGGGAAAGAGTGAGGGGAGAAAAAGAGGGAGAGAGAAGGATGGGGAGGATGGGGAGGGTAGTGAGAGGGAGAGTGATGGGGAGAGAGTGATGGGGAGAGAGAGAGAGGAGAGGGAGAGGAGAGGGAGAGAGAGAGGGGGGAGAGAATGGGGATAGAGTGAGGGGAGAAAAAGAGGGAGAGAGAAGGATGGGGAGGGAGTGTGAGAGAGAGAGAGAGGGGGATGGAGAGAGAGTGATGGAGGGAGAGAGTGATGGGGAGAGGGAGAGAGAGAAAGAGAGAGGAAGAGGGTGAGAGTGACGGGGAGAGGGGAGAGGGGAGAGATGGGGAGAGAGAGAGAGAGAGAGTGATGGGGAGAGAGAGATGGGGAGAGAGAGAGAGGGGAGAGAGGAGAGAGAGAGAGAGGGGAGGGGGAGGGAGAGAGGAGAGAGAGAGACACGGAGAGAGATGGGGAGAGTTTTGCTGCCGAACGCAGAGATTGGGAACCAGACTCTGCGGGTGGGGAAGGCACCGCTGACTGTGGGAACGGAAAACACCGGGGCAACTCAGCGGGACGGGCAGCGTCACCGGAGTGAAGAAATGGGCAACGTTTCGGCTCGCTGACGATGGGTCTCCACCCGAAACCCGTCGCCCGTCCCTTCTCCCCAGAGGTGCTGCCCTTCCCCGCTGACTTACTCAGGCGTTCCCGCTCTCCGCTGCGCCATCGCGCTGCCCGAAGTTTGAGATGATAAGACCATCAGAGATAGGAGCAGGATTAGACCATTCATTCGGCTCCGCTATTCGTTCAAGGCTGTCCTGTTTTTCCCTCTCAACCCCATTCCCCTGCCTGTCTTCCCCCAATCCCTGAAGCCCTTACTTATCAAAAACCTGCCACTCTCCGCTTTAATGACTTGGCCTCCACCACCGCCTGTGGCAATGAATTCCACAGATTCACCACCCTCTGGCTAAAGAAATTCCTCCTCATCTCCCTTCCCTCTTGTCAACATGCGACACGGTGGCCCAGCCGCTGCCTCACAGCGCCAGAGACCACGTGTTCGATCCTGACTACGGGCGCTGTCTCTGCGGAGTTTGTACGCTCTCCCCGTGACCCACGTGGGTTTCCTCCCGCACTCGCCAAACACGTGCAGGTTTGTCGGTGAATCGGCTTCGGTAACGTTGCAAATTGTGCCTGGCGTGTGCAGGAATAGCGCTAGTGTACGGGTAGACCGCTGGTCGGCGCGGGCTCGGTGGGCCGAAGGGCCCTTTTCTGCGCCGTATCTCTAAAGGCTAAAGACTTCCCTTTCTTACCCCCCATAAAATGGCCTAAAGTCTTGCCCTGCGATCCACACCGTTAGGGAGTGTCTGCTTTTTGTTTTCTCACCTGCCCCGCCCAGAAATAGTTGGGAGACTGGATGCAAATGGCCCGGCTTTCAAAGGCGAAAGGGGAAAAAGAGAATTAGCCGACCCTCCTTTGGCGGGGTTCAAGGGTCGACCTCCAGTTGTGGCCCCTCACCTTTGACCTTTGGCGACCATCTTGACTCCATTGCCTCGATGTCACTGGTTCCACTGAGCTTGGAATCTAACGCCCAGCGGAGTGTGCTGGGGGCCAAAGCCAAGAGAATCAACCGTTATTTTGACGGAGGCAGTTGCGATTTTTAGTGGGGAAGAAACCGGGGTTTAAGCAGGGGCGAAGAATTTAGTCTCCGGCAGAGAATCGTCGAACCAAGATGAACCGGCCTTTTTTTTTTTTTTTTTTAAGAGCTGGGGGTTTATTTCCAGTTTGTGGGGAAGAGAAGGATGGGAGAGGGTTTGGTGATCAGGAGAGCCCGAACCGAGATATAAGAGAGAGGCCACCCATTGTCACCCCCCTCCCCCCTCCCCCACCACTAACCCAACAGAGCAACCTCCCTTCTAGCCAACTATCTCCAGTAACCTTATCGCTCCAGCCCGATAGAAGATAGAACAAATATTTCAAAGTCCGCTTCTTAAAAAAAGCTGTAATCGATGGAAGCAAAAAAAAAAAAAAGTGTACAGTGTAATGATTGACAGGGCACAGACAGATCCATGTACGATCGCCGTTAACACTATACGCATGTCCGCAACATATTGCTCCAATCACTACTCCCCTTTCACAATCTTGGCCTTGCCTCTACGATGCCCGCTCACTGTAAATCAGCTTGCTTGTATCTTGTGTGAAAAGACACTGCTGTATTCATGCACCCGCTGTACTCCTGCGAACTTAAGCGAGGAAAATAAATAAATGAAGTGCATTCACCCTCCTCATATCGCCTAGTTTATCAGCATGGTCAGCGTGATTGTGGCGGCCATTTTGGGAAGCAAGGGCTTGTGGTGTAAAGGGAGCCAGCTCTCAGCTTGGGGAGATGAAGCTGTTTCTGTGGTTTGGCGTCTCAAAGGATTCACCGAGTTGTATCGAATTTTTGGCTGGTGTGGGCAAGTTGGGCCGAAGGGTGTGGAATGACTCTAACTTGGACGGCACTGTGGTGCAGCGGTAGAGTTGCTGCCTCACAGCGCCAGGGACCCCGGTTCGATCCTGACCTCGGGTGCTGTCTGTACGGAGTTAGTACCTTCTGCCTGCGATCGCCTGGGTTTCCCCCCGCTCTCCAAAGACGAGCAGGGTTTGTAGGTTAATTGGCTTTGGTAAAATTGCAAATTGTCCCTAGTGTGTGTGTGTGTAGGATAGTGCTAGTGTACGGGGTGATCGCTGGTCGGCGCGGACTTGGTCAGATTCAGATTCAGATTCAGATTCAGATTCAATTTTAATTGTCATTGTCAGTGTACAGTACAGAGACAACGAAATGCATTTAGCATCTCCCTTGAAGAGCGACATAGCAGACGATTTGAATAAAAAAATAAATAATAAGTGTCCAGGGGGGGTGGTGATTGGCAGTCACCGAGGTACGTTGTTGAGTAGAGTGGCAGCCGCCGGAAAGAAGCTGTTCCTCGACCTGCTGGGTTGGCAACGGGAGAGACCTGTAGCGCCTCCCGGATAGTAGGAGGGTAAACAGTCCATGGTTGGGGTGAGAGCAGTCCTTGGCGATGCTGAGCGCCCTCCGCAGACAGCGCTTGCTTTGGACAGACTCAATGGAGGGGAGCGTGGAACGGTGATGCGTTGGGCAATTTTCACCACCCTCTGCAATGCCTTCCGATCGGAGACAGAGCAGTTGCCATACCATACTGTGATGCAGTTGGTAATGATGCTCTCGATGGTGCAGCGGTAGAAGTTCACCAGGATCTGAGGAGACAGATGGACCTTCTTCAGTCTCCTCAGGAAGAAGAGACGCTGATGAGCCTTCTTGATCAGAGCAGAGTAGATTGGTGGGCTGGAGGAACTGTTTCTACGCTGTATCTCTAAACTAAACTAAACTAAATATTCAGTGTGGGAAGGCCCCGTTATGTAAACAGAGCAAGTTCTCAGCTTGGGAGAGGAAGATGTTTAAGAAGGAACTGCAGATGCTGGAAAATCGAAGGTTGACACTGCTGGAGAAACTCAGCGGGTGAGGCAGCATCTATGGAGCAAAGGAAATAGGCGAAGTTACGGGTCAAAACCCTTGAAGGGTCTCGACCCGAAACGTCGCCTATTTCCTTCGCTCCATAGATGCTGCCTCACCCGCTGAGTTTCTCCAGCATTTTTGTCTGAAGAAGGGTCTCGGCCCGAAACGTTGCCTATTTTCTTCACACAGAGAGTTGTGAGTCTGAGGAATTCTCTGGTGGAGGCCGGTTCTCTGGATGCTTTCAAGAGAGAGCTCGACAGAGCTCTTAAAGATAGCGGAGTCAGCGGATCTGGGGAGAAGGCAGGAACGGGGTACTGATTGTGGATGATCAGCCATGATCACATTGAATGGCGTAACTTCTTTACATAGAAGTGGTGGGTGTATGGAATGAGCTGCCAGAGGAGGTATTCGAGGCAGAAACATTTAAGAAACAATTAGACAGGTACATGGATAGGACAGGTTTGTAGGGGTATGGGTCGAACGCAAGCAGGTGGGACTAGTGTAGATGGGACACGTTGGTCGGTGTGGGCGTGAAAGAGGATAGGCGTCGTTTTGGATGGGGGACACTTCTTCCCGCTAAGTTACTCCAGCACTCTGTGTCTATCTTCGGTGTAAACCCGCATGTGCTGTTCCTCCCGACACAAAGTGTCTGCATTAACAACACATGTCATTAGCGGTGAGGTGCGCTGAGGCGGAACATAGACACGGTGGCGCAGCGGTACAGTTGCCGCCTTACAGCGCGTGCAAACGCCAGAGACCCGGGTTCGATCCCGACCATGGACGCCGTCCGCACGGAGTTTGCACGTTCTCCCCGTGACCTGCGTGGGTTCTCTCCGAGATCTTCGCTTTCCTCCCGCACTCCAAAGGCGTGGTGTCTTGTAGGTCAATTGGCTTGGTGTGAAAGTGCAAGAATTGTCCCTGGTGTGTGTAGGACAGTGCTAGTGAGCGGGGGGTCGCTGGTCGGCGCGGACACGGTGGGCTGAAGGGCCTGTTTCCGCGCTGTATCTCGAAGCTAAAAATGCTGAACTAAGAGTAACTCGGTGGCTCCGGGTTGGGGGGGGGGGGAATGGAATAGGTGACGTTTTGGGTCGAGACCCTTCCTCAGGCCGTGCTGGTGTTGTGAAAGCTGTGCTGCACATGGGATTCTCTCTGTTTGTTTCAGCGTCCGTGAGATGTATAAGGGGCCCGGAGAGGTTAACAGAGAATACTGTGATGGTGATGAGAACTGCGGGAAGGGCTACACTCACCCCTACTACAGCAAGGGCTATGGCTATGGCCATGGCTATGGATATGGATATGCTGGATATTACAGTCCTTACTACTACGCCTCCTCCAAACAGTGAAAGTTAATCACAGAAGGTTCCCCTACACCCTCCTCGACCCCTTCCCGAAGCAGGCAGTGGGCAGAGTGATACTGTTACTGGAGATGTGGGCCCCATGTACCAAGGAGGCAGCCAAGCCAAGGCCAATGGCCACCCATCTGAATGTATTGACTATCAACCTCCCCCCTCGCCCCGAATCCCCGACAGGGCCTTTAGGAGTCTTGCTCTTCTTGCCCCCGTCCAGCAAGGCAGTGGTTTTCCTCAGTTCTCAACTCACGGGAGCAGGATGAGGCCGTTCGGCCCATCGAGTCTAATCTACCCACGGCCCATCCCTCTCCCTCCCCCTCCCCCCCCCAATTCTCCTGCCTTCTCCCCGTAGCCCCTCTCGACACCCACTTCTGGCGGGACCCTCCATTTGTGCCCCCCCCACCCCCCCCCACCGTCGCCCTTTCACCTTTGACCTTCCGAGGCCGACCAGAATGAATGAATGATTGAATGAAAGAATGAATGGATGAATGAATGAATGAATGAATGGATGAAACTTTATTGTCATTCAGATATACACCTAGACACAGTGCACCTACCCAGAAGGTCAAAGGTCGGGAGAGGAGACCCAGAGGACGTCCGTGGGGGCCACCAAACGATGCAGGGGACTTGGGACGAGTTCGGGGTCTTCAGAGGGAAAAGGACTGAGACTGAAGGAGGAGTGAGAAGGAGTGAGAGTGGGGGGGTGGAGGGGGATGGGCCGTGATTGAATGGCGGAGTAGGGTCGATGGGCCGGACGGCCTCATCCTGGGGGTTGAGGTTTGACCCGACATTGTTAGGCGGCCAGAAGGAGCGTTAGAACACGGGCAAAGAACCCTCTTTGTCACAGCCCCCACCACCAATCCAGCACCGCCTCTCTCTATCCCACGACCAACCATCCATGCGGCCGTAAGGATTAGGCCATTCGGCCCATCAACCCATTCAATCACGGCTGATCTAGCTCTCCCTCCCATTCTCCTGCCTCCTCCCCATAACCCCCTGATACCCAGTAACAGTATCTCTCCAGTGTGTCCAAAGTCAGCCGTTGTATTTGAACGTGAGCTGTAACGGATGCGAGGGAAATTGGCGTATGTATTAATAAAGTTCGGGCACGGACAGACTCGTGTCTGACCGCCATTAACAATGTGTGTCTACAACTTACTGCTCCATGTTACAATACAACTCCTTTTAACATCGCCCCCTTGTCTCTTTGATATGTCCTCACCGTGAACCCGTTTTATGTATCGTGTGTGATAAGCACCGCTCCACGCCTGCAGCAATGTACTCCCGCGAACTTTAGTGTCAAAAATTGAAATAAAAAAAGCATTCTCCCTGCTCTCCTCGCATTGCCTAATTTATCCACTGCTCAGAAAGGTCGCGGCAGAGATAGAGTCGCTGCCTCGCCCGACATCCGGGTTCGATCCTGACCACGGGTGCTGTCGGTGTGGAGTTTGCATGCTCCCTCCGTAACTGTAGACTTGAGAAATACAACGTGGGAAAAGCCTCCTTCAGCCACCGGGGGATGGGTTTACTCCGGGTGCTCCGGTTTCCTCCCACACTCCACAAAGACGTGCAGGTTTTACAGGTTAATTGGCTTCTGTAAAATTGTCCTGGGTTTGTGTGGGATAGTGCTTGCCAAACAGGGATCGCTGGTCGGCACGGACTCGGTGGGCCAAAGGGCCTGTATGCGCACTGGATCTCTAAACTAAATTAAACTCAATCATTTTTTACTGAAGCCAATTCGATCCTGACTACGGGTGCTGTCTGTACGGAGTTTGTACGTTCCCCCCGCGACCTGCCTAGGTTTTCTCTTGTGGAAGGACATTCTTGCTATTGAGGGAGTGCAGCGTAGGTTTACAAAGTTAATTCCCGGGATGGCGGGACTGTCATCTGAGAGAATGGAGCGGCTGGACTTGTACACTCTGGAGTTTAGAAGGATGAGAGGGTATCTCATTGAAACATATAAGATTGTTAAGGGCTTGGACACGCTAGAGGCAGGAAACATGTTCCCGATGTTGGGGGAGTCCAGAACCAGGGGCCACAGTTTAAAAATAAGGAGTAAGCCATTTAGAACGGAGACGAGGAAACAACTTTTCTCACAGAGAGTGGTGAGTCTGTGGAATTCTCTGCCTCGGTGGAGGCCGGTTCTCTGGATGCTTTCAAGAGAGAGCTAGATAGGGCTCTTAAAAATAGCGGAGTCAGGGGATATGGAGAGAAGGCAGGAACGGGGGTACTGATTGTGGATGATCGGGGATGATCAGCCATGATCACATTGAATGGCGGTGCTGGCTCAAAGGGCCAAATGGCCTACTCCTGCACCTTTTGTCTATTGTCTATTGAAAGAGGCCATTTGGCCCATCTGCTATATCCCAGTGGGTCTCTGTTCTTCATAGAACATAGAGCATATATCAACGGGTGTCAGGGTGGTGCAGCGGTAGAGTTGCTGCCTCACAGCGCTAGAGACCCGGCTTCGATCCTGTCTACGTGGTGCTGTCTGTACGGAGTTTGCACGTTCTCCCCTGCGACCCGCGCAGGCTTTCTCCGGGTGCTCCGGTTTCCTCCCACACTCCAAAGATGGGTGGGTTTGTAGGTTAATTGGCTTGGTATCATTGTAAACCGTCCCTGGTGGGTGTAGGATAGTCTGAGTGTGCGGGGGTCGCCGGTTGGAACGGACTCGGTGGGCCGAAGGGCCTGTTTCCGCTCCCTATCTCTAAACTAAACTAAACTAAACTAAACTCCCACCAACCACTGAAAATAAAGTTTATTGTTTTCCTTCAATCTTTGACTTCAAGCCCTTACTCTAACCTCCACTGACTGTGGTAAATCTTCCTTCATGTTGACTCTATATTTGCTCATTGTAATTTTATATCCTGCAATTAAATCTCCCCGCAGCCTCCTCTGTTCCAAACAAAACAACCATTCTTATCCAATCTCTCCGAACAACTGCAATTTCCATTTTTTTTCGTTTTTTAGTTTTAGAGATACAGCGCGGAAACACAGCAAGGCCCCTCGACAAACCGTGTCCGCACCGACCAGCGATCCCCCCACAGTAACACTACCCTACACACACTAGGGACAATGTACACTTATACCAAAGCCAATTAATGCCCCTGTCCCACTTAGGAAACCTGAACGGAAACCTCTGGAGACTTTGCGCCCCACCCAAGGTTTCCGTGCGGCTCCCGGAGGTTGCAGGTGGTTGCCGGAGGTTGCAGGTGGTTGCCGGAGGTTGCAGGTAGTGGAAGCAGGTAGAGAGACTGACAAAAACCACCTGCAACCTCCGGGAACCGCACGGGAAACCTTGGGTGGGGCGCAAAGTCTCCCGAGGTTTCCGTTCAGGTTTCCTAAGTGGGACAGGGGCATTACCCGCCGAACCTGGACGTCTTTGGAGTGCGGGAGGAAACCGGAGCACCCGGAGAAAAGCCACGCGGTGTCAAACTCCGTACAGACAGCGCCCGTAGTCGGGATGGAATCTGGGTATCCGAAGCTGTGAGGCAGCAACTCTACCGCTGTGCCACTGTGCTGCCCATCCCAGTTCGGGCAACATCCCCATAAATCCCCTCTGTCCTCTCTCTCAAGTGCAATTGTATCTATCCTGCCTCTACTCTGATCAAGAAGGCTCATCAGCGTCTCTTCTTCCTGAGGAGACTGAAGAAGGTCCATCTGTCTCCTCAGATCCTGGTGAACTTCTACCGCTGCACCATCGAGAGCATCCTTACCAACTGCATCACAGTATGGTATGGCAACTGCTCTGTCTCCGACCGGAAGGCATTGACGAGGGTAATTGCCCAACGCATCACCGGTTCCACGCTCCCCTCCATTGAGTCTGTCCAAAGCAAGCGCTGTCTGCGGAGGTCGCTCAGCATCGCCAAGGACTGCTCTCACCCCAACCATGGACTGTTTACCCTCCTACCATCCGGGAGGCGCTACAGGTCTCTCCGCTGCCGAACCAGCAGGTCGAGGAACAGCTTCTTTCCGGCGGTTGTCACTCTACTCAAAAACGTACCTCGGTGACTGCCAATCAACCACCCCCCCCCCCCCCCCCCCCCCCTTATTATTATTTATTCAAATCGTTTGCTATGTCGCTCTTCAAGGGAGATGCTAAATGCATTTCGTTGTCTCTGTACTGTACACTGACAATGACAATTAAATTGAATCTGAATCTGAATCTGAATCTGAATCTCCAATGTAGAGACTGCACAACAGTCGAGGCGTCACCTTTCCCCCGTGTTACCTGTTTAGTTTGGTTTGCCCGATGGGCCAGTATGTGCTCGGTGGGCCGAAGGGCCTGGCCCGTGTTGCGTGAATGGTTGGCAATAGCTCAACTATAAACAGAAAACAGGCACGAGTTTTCCAAACCACAAAAACGTCACCTCTCCATTTCCTCCAGAGATGCTGCCTGACCCGCTGAGTTACTCCAGTTCTTTGTGTCTGCCCATGAAAATATTTAGCTCAATTTTTCTTATCCATCAGCCGACGTCTTTAGTTCCCCCTGGAAGGGACAATGTGCTACATGTTGTGTAGGAAGGAACTTAAGACGCTGGTTTACACCGAAGATAGACACAAAATACTGGAGTAACTCAGCGGGTCAGGCAGCATCTCTGGAGAGAAGGAATAGGTGACGTTTCGGGGCGAGACCCTTCTTCAGACCAAAAGTAGAGGTGGGGGTGGGAGGGACGGAATAAACTGGAGATGAGTAAAGGACAGGCCAACACAAATCAGCGCCGGCCACCGATGTCCAAGGAAGGATGGAGTCCATAATGGTCCATTGTTGGCGGGGGGAAGGTGTGATAAGAAGAAGAGGTTACATGGATCTGAACAGTGGGACTGGCAGGAAGACGAGCGGAATGCTGCAGGAAAGGAACTGCAGATGCTGGTTTACAACTGAAGATAGACCCAATAAAGCTGGAGTAACTCAGCAGGACAGGCAGCATCTCTGGAGAGAAGGAACGGGTGACGTTTCAGGTCGAGACCCTTCTTCAGACTTGGATTGTTGTCGTTTGAACATCGGAGGCTGAGGGCAGACTTGATAGAAATATATCAAATTAGGAGAGGCTTAGATGGGGTAGACAGTCAGAACCTTTTTCCCCCAGGGTGGAAATGTCCAACACTAGAGGGCGTAGTTGTACGATGAGAGGGGGGAAGTTTAGACAGTGGGCAATAGGTGCAGGAGGAGGCCATTCGGCCCTTCGTGCCAGCACCGCCATTCAATGTGATCATGGCTGATCATCCCCAATCAGTACCCCGTTCCTGCCTTCTCCCCATATCCCCTGACTCCGCTATCTTTAAGAGCCCTATCTAGCTCTCGCTTGAAAGCATCCAGAGAACCTGCCTCCACCGCCCTCTGAGGCAGAGAATTCCACAGACTCACAACTCTCTGTGAGAAAAAGTGTTTCCTCGTCTCCGTTCTAAATGGCTTAGCCCTTATTCTTGATAGAGATGTGCGGAGCAGGTTTTTGTTACACAGAGGATGGTCGGGGCCAGGAACGCACTGTCAGGGGTGGTGGTGGTGGAGGCAGATATGATGAGGGTGTTTAAGAGGCTTTTAGATGGGCCATATGGAAATGCAGGGACGGGAGGGATGTGGACCTTGCGCTGGCAGCGTTTAGTATTATTAGATTGTCGTTCCAATTTTTCAATTTTAGCTGTGAAGAATTCTGTACACTCAGCAGGTTCTTTGGAACGCACGTGGTCAGGGGGAGAACGTACAAACTCCGTACGGGCAGCACCCGTGGTCAGGATCGAACCGGGGTTTCTGCAGCTGAGGGGTAGCAGCGCCGTGCCACCCTCTGTTCATTCCTCGTTGCCAACAGGCGGATGCTCTGCCAAATTTAGCACATTACTAGTTTAGTTTAGTTTAGAGATACAGCGCGGAAACAGGCGCCCCTTCGGCCCACCGAGTCCGTGCCGACCAGCGATCTCCTCATTCTGTGTCTTTTTTCTTTTTTCTCTTTTTTGTTTTGTATGGATTTATTGACATTTGATCTGTTTAATTAATTTAATCAATCTCTGTAAAGCACTTTGGTTCAAATTCTGGTTTTGTTGAAAAATGCTATATAAATAAAGATTATTATTATTATTATTATTATTATCCCACACGCACTAGCTACAATTTACACTTGTACCAAGCCAATTCGCCTACAGTCTTTGGAGTGTGGGAGGAAACCGAAGATCTCGGAGAAAGCCCACGCGGGTCACGGGAGGGGGAAGGTGCAAACTCCGTACAGACAGCACCCGTAGTCGGGATCGAACCCGGGGTCTACGGCGCTGCAAGCGCGGTACGGCGGAAAACTCTACCGCAGCGCCACCTGGTGGCAGAGAGGTGCTTTAGTTTAGTGTTTAAGAGGGAACTGCAGATGCTGGAGAATCGAAGGTTACACAAAAAAGCTGGAGAAACTCAGCGGGTGCAGCAGCATCTACGGAGCGAAGGAAATAGGCAACGTTTCGGTCCGAAACCCTTGGGTTTCGGCCCGAAACGTTGCCTATTTCCTTCGCTCCATAGATGCTGCTGCACCTGCTTTAGTTTAGTTCTTGATTGAATGAAGCAGTTGCTTTGGCGTTGTGTGAGAACTATGGTGGTGACGAGATCCTTTCTGTTTGTTTCAGTGTCCGGGAGGCTCACAAGAACCCGGCAGAAGTCCAGATTGAATACTGTATCGCCAACGACAGCTGCGGGAAGGGCTACTCCTACCCCTACTACGGTGGCAAAGGCAACGGCTATGGCTACTACCGACCTTATTACCGCAGCTCTTACAAATACTGACCTCGACTCACCGCGCAAGGATCTCCCCTTCCCCCTCGCCCTCCTGCCCAAGCCGGCGGTGATACCGTAACTGGAAATGTTGACCCAATCTGCCGAGGAGTGCCAATGGCCACTGAATTGGAAAGTGATCTCTCCCCCCCTTCCCACTCCCCCACCCCCCGTCCCATCTCCCAGAAGGGGCTTTCAAAATCTTGCTCTGTTAACCTTGTCCAGCAAGGCAGCATCTTGTGGCTTTCATTGGCTCCAGGAGCAGGATTAGGCCATTCGGCCCATCGACTCTCCTCCACCATTCAATCGTGGCTGATCTATCTTTCCCTCTCAACCCCAATTCTCCTGCCTTCTCCCCGTAACCCCTGACACCCGTACTGTTCAGGAATCTATCAATCTTAATAATACCACTGACTTGGCCTCCACTGTGTCTGTGGCAATGAATTCCACAGATTCACCACCCTCTGGCTTAAGAAATTCCTCCTCATCTCCTTTCTAAAGGTACGTCCTTTTATTCTGAGGGTGTGCCCCTCTGGTCCAAGACTCTCCCACTAGTGGAAACATCCTCTCTCCCCGTAACCCCTGACGTCCTTACTAATCAAGGGACCATCAAACCCTGTCTTAAAAATATGCTTTCTTTCTCCAGAGATGCTGCCTGACCCGCTGGGTAACTCCAGGTACTTTGTGCCCATCTGTGGTACAAGGCAGTTCCGTGTTTCTACGAGTCTTTTAAAGATGTTTTGGGGCATTTGGGATTTATTAGTGGGAGAGGAGGAGAGCAGAGGGAATTATCTGGCAGCAGTGAAGATTTAAATTCTTACGCTCATGTCTTTAGGGGTGGGGGGGTGTTTAGTTCCTCGTTGTATGCGGGAGAGAGCCAATGTCAACTTTGTAAGTGTCCCATACGTGGCGACCCTTTGCATCCTCTCAAAAGTTCCAAAGTTCATTAGTGATAGATACATAGAAACATAGAAATTAGGTGCAGGAGTAGGCCATTCGGCCCTTCGAGCCTGCACCGCCATTCAATATGATCATGGCTGATCATCCAACTCAGTATCCCGTACCTGCCTTCTCTCCATACCCCCTGATCCCCTTAGCCACAAGGGCCACATCTAACTCCCTCTTAAAATATAGCCAATGAACTGGCCTCAACTACCCTCTGTGGCAGAGAGTTCCAGAGATTCACCACTCTCTGTGTGAAAAAAAGTTCTTCTCATCTCGGTTTTAAAGGATTTCCCCCTTATCCTTGTCCTGGACCTCCCCAACATCGGGAACAATCTTCCTGCATCTAGCCTGTCCAACCCCTTAAGAATTTTGTAAGTTTCTATAAGATCCCCTCTCAATCTTCTAAATTCTAGAGAGTATAAACCAAGTCTATCCAGTCTTTCTTCATAAGACAGTCCATGACATCCCAGGAATCAGTCTGGTGAACCGTCTCTGCACTCCCTCTATGGCAATAATGTCCTTCCTCAGATTTGGAGACCAAAACTGTACACAATACTCCAGGTGTGGTCTCACCAAGACCCTGTACAACTGCAGTAGAACCTCCCTGCTCCTATACTCAAATCCTTTTGCAATGAAAGCTAACATACCATTCGCTTTCTTTACTGCCTGCTGCACCTGCATGCCTACCTTCAATGACTGGTGTACCATGACACCCAGGTCTCGCTGCATCTCCCCCTTTCCCAATCGGCCACCATTTAGATAATAAGGAGGAGGAGAATCAGGCCACTCGGCCCACCAGGCCTACTCCGCCATTCAATCATGGCCGATCTATCTCTCCCTCTCAGCCCCACCCTCCTGCCTTCTCCCCACAACCCCGTGACACCCGTTGCACAGACGGCTTTGTGTGTGGTACGCGAGGCAAAGAGTTTCACCGTGGCGCTGTAATAAGCAGCGGTCGATCGAAGGAACGGGACAAAAAGGTTTGCCGACCAGGGCCTGTCCCACTTAGGAGACCTAAACAGCAACCTCTTGTGACCTTGCCTGCCACCCAAGGTTTCCATGAGGTCACAGGAGGTTTTGGTCACTCTCCCTAATGTTCGAAAGTGGTTTCCGCGTGATCGAGGCTTCATTGAGGCCTCAACTCATTCTGCACAGAAAACTCTCCCCTCTGGTCAACTCCAGCTAACAGTCTCTCTCCCTGACCTGTGTAACTATATCAGAAATTCTCTTGAATCTTGAATCTTGAATTAAACCCGGCCTCGACTTAAAATAGGTTGCCGTTTGAAAAATCGTAATTATTTAGTCGCAGGTCTAGTCGAAGCCGGTTTTCTTCATAGTCGACGAAGGTTTTCAACATCTGCGTGGGAGGTGGTAGGAGGTGGTAGGAGGTGGTAGGAGGTGGTAGGAGGTTGCAGGTCACTTCGACCTTGATTTTTTTTGGGTGGCGGGCAAAGTCACCAGAGGTTGCTGTTTAGGTCTCCCAAGTGGGACAGGCCCTTTAAAAGGTACCTCTTTGGAAACTGGAGAGCCCGTCGCAAGCCCACTGATTTAAGTCCACACAACAGGTCAAGAGACAACAAGGTAAAGACCTGCTGTGCCTCAACTCATTCTGCACAGAAAACTCTCCCCTCTGGTCAACTCCAGTCAACAGTCTCTCTCCCTGACCACTGTAACTATGTCAGACATAACTAAGGGATATTCATCGGTCAACAATTACAAAGCTGTGACCCATGGTAGGAAAAAACGCATCAGTTCCATTGATGTTCCCTTGCTCAGACAGATTAATATTTGACCACCATTAGCCATAGAAACATAGAAACATGGAAAATAGCTTTTGTTCCATGTTAGCCAGTCAGCGGAGAAAATATGCATGATTACAATCAACGCATTTACATAGACACATAGAAACATAGAAACATAGAAAATAGGTGCAGGAGTAGGCCATTCGGCCCTTCGAGCCTGCACCACCATTCAATGTGATCATGGCTGATCATCCAACTCAGTATCCCATCCCTGCCTTCTCTCCATACCCCCTGATCCCTTTAGCCACAAGGGTCACATCCAACTCCCTCTTAAATATAGCCAATGAACTGGCCTCAACTACCCTCTGTGGCAGAGAGTTCCACAGATTCACCTCTCTCTGTGTAAAAAATGATTTTCTCATCTCGGTCCTAAAAGACTTCCCCCTTATCCTTAAACTGTGACCCCTTGTTCTGGACTTCCCCAACATCGGGAATAATCTTCCTGCATCTAGCCTGTCCAACCCCTTAAGAATTTTGTAATTTTCTATAAGATCCTCCCCTCAATCTTCTAAATTCTAGCGCGTACAAGCCGAGTCTATCCAGTCTTGCTTCATATGAAAGTCCTGCCATTCCAGGAATCAGTTTGGTGAGCCATATGCATGTCTGCTGCCTTGCTGTGTCCCAGTTACTGCTCCTGATAAAACTCACGCCCTTGCCTCTACAGCTTTCTTGTCTCTCGTGCGAGCAGCACTCCAATATGCATGCACCAGTGTAACCCTCGCGAACTTAAAGAGTTAAGGAAAATAAATGAATAAATAAGCATTCTCCCTCCTCCCGTCGCCTAATTTATCCACTGGTCGGCATGGTTGCGGCGGCCATTTTGGGGAGCGGAAGGGCCCCGTTATGTAAACGGAGCAAACCCTCAGTGTGAGGAGAGGCTGGTGGGAGGTGAAACTATTGTTGTGCTTCGAAACAAATGATAGAATCCGATACAATAGGACTGTATTCTTAACAAGATACATGATACATTAAATTAAAGTGACGAGTGGAAAGGATTGGAGATGCGCAAAGTAAGTAAGTAAGTAAGTTTATTGGCCAAGTATTCACATACAAGGAATTTGCCTTGGTGCTCCGCCCACAAGTAACAACATGACATACAGTGACAGTTACGAATGACTCCGAAAACACTAAACATTAATAATAATAAAACATTCATGATAAAACACCATTGATCAAGCATGTGAACCAACAAAATACCAGATCAAAGGGAGGCTACAGATTTTTGGCTGGTGAGTAGAACAACTACTCGTGGATAAAAACTGTGTTTATGTCTGGCTGTGGCAGCTTTGACAAACCGTGCCACATGCACAAGATCAGTTGTGATCTGGGGTGGGAGATTGCAACCTTCATGTGGTCCGCCCTGTTTCGACGAATGCAATCAACTCGGCGAGCACAATCAAATAAGATCAAATAGACCAAGCTGTCCTACAACATTAGGCTGTGCACGCCATACGCAAGAAGAAGATGTGATCTCATACGTCGATGAGTTGGTGTGAACCCGGTGGGCTGAAGGGCCTGTTTCTGTGCTGTATCTCTAAACTAAATTGATTTTAGCTAGTGCATGGGTGATTGTTCGACAACAGGGACTCGTTGGGCCGAAGGGCCTGTTTCCGCACTGTATCTGTGCACTAGACTAACCTATACAAGCGAAAGTGATGTCCTTGGTCGGTATTGGTTCGATGGGCTGAAGGGCCTGTTTCCGCGCTGTATCTGTAAACCAGACTAACCTATACAAGCGAAAGTGATGTCCTTGGTTGGTATTGGCTCGATGGGCTGAAGGGCCTGTTTCCGCACTGTATCTGTAAACCAGACTAACCTATACTAGCGAACGTGATGGCGCTTGTCGGTACGGGCCCGATGGGGCCGAAGGGCCTGTTTCCGCGCTGTGTCAGTGCTAAACTAAGCTAAATATTAGCTTGTAGCTGTTGGCATTGGCAGTGACTCTAATGAATGGTTGAAACCTCCTTTCACTTGTAGGGGAAGTGAGCAAGGTAATGGATATCACGGCTGGTGTTGGATTCGGTCGGTAAGCACAGAGTCCAACTTCCTTCAGTCGATGGCTAGGTGCTTCCAGACACCAAATATTTGTAGCAGCGTGTCGCTACCCCCCCTCCATCCAGCCACAGGGACTTTCCCGCTTACCGTTCCATCCCCAGGTGCGATGGTCTTGCCCGAGGGAACATTTCCGACTGACTCACTGTCAAAGCAAACAGCAAGTGGGCAGTGGCGAATGCCAGCATACACATGGCTCAGCTTGTCAAACAGTGGCTTTCCCCCACCGCACAAACCGCCTGGCCCATGTGCCATCGAGACCAGCCGGAACCTGGGGGGGAATTCACACAGCCAGGACCGCAGGCCCCAATCGACAAATGTTTACATCCATCAGTCGAGATGGTGTTTACCCCTGGAAAGGAGCCTTGAGCTTCAGTTTAGTTTAGATTTAGAGATACAGCACGGAAACAGGCCCTTCGGCCCACCGAGCCCATACTGACCAACGACGCTCGCTAGTATAGGTTAGTTTTAGTCTACAGATACAGCACGGAAACAGGCCCTTCGGCCCACCGAGCCTGTACCGACCAGCGATCCCCGCACATCAACGTAGAAACATAGAAAATAGGTGCAGGAGGAGGCCATTCGGCCCTTCGAGCCAGCACCACCATTCATTGTGATCAAAGCTGATCGTCCCCTATCAATAACCCGTGCCTGCCTTCTCCCCATATCCCTGGACTCCACTAGCCCCTAGAGTATCTAACTCTCTCTTAAATCCATCCAGTGACTTGGCCTCCACTGCCCTCTGTGGCAGGGAATTCCATAAATTCACAACTCTCTGGGAGAAAAAGTTTTTTCTCACCTCAGTCTTAAATGACCTCCCCTTTATTCTAAGACTGTGTGGCCCCTGGTTCTGGACTCGCCCAACATTGGGAACATTTTTCCTGCATCTAGCTTGTCCAGTCCTTTTATAGTTTTATATGTTTCTATAAGATCCCCCTCCCCCTCATCCTTCTAAACTCCAGTGAATACAAGCCTAGTCTTTTCAGTCTTTCCTCATATGACAGTCCCCGCCATCCCAGGGATCAATCTCGTGAACCTACGCTGCACTGCCTCAATCACAAGGATGTCCTTCCTCAAATTAGGAGACCAAAACTGTACGCAATGCTCCAGATGTGGTCTCACCAGAGCCCTGTACATCTGCAGAAGAAACACTGTCCTACACACGCTAAGGACAATTTGCATATACTGTACACCAAGCTGAAACGTCACCCATTCCTTCTCCCCAGAGATGCTGCCTGACCCGCTGAGTATCTCCACCATTCTATGCAGACGGAGTGAGTCGAGATGTGAGGGAGAGAAAGGGCTTAAAATAATCTCTGCCTTCACCAGGAATAAAACACTTGTCTGATTTAGAAAACGGCGTCAGATTTAGATTGGGATATTATTAAACTGTTTGTTCAGAACAGTTGACGTTACATCATGCATGAAGAACAATGCACACATCCTTTTAGTTTGGGCTCATTTAAAACTGTGCTACTGGTTATATTTATAGCTAGGCCAAGCAATTAGTTAAGTTTACTTCAGAGAAACAGCCCCTTCAGCCCCTAAACTAAAGGGCCTGTCCCCCTTTCACGACCTAACTCACGACCTTTTTTACTCGTGGACATTTTTCATCATGCTAGAAAAACGCCCCGACCTACTTGATGCCACGAGTACCTACGACCAGCATCACGGCCTGCTACGACCTACCTACGTAGAAACATAGAAATTAGGTGCAGGAGTAGGCCATTCAGCCCTTCGAGCCTGCACCGCCATTCAATATGATCATGGCTGATCATCCAACTCAGTATCGCGTACCTGCCTTCTCTCCATACCCCCTGATCCCCTTAGCCACAAGGGCCACATCTAACTCCCTCTTAAATATAGCCAATGAACTGGCCTCAACTACCCTCTGTGGCAGAGAGTTCCAGAGATTCACCACTCTCTGTGTGAAAAAAGTTCTTCTCATCTCGGTTTTAAAGGATTTTCCCCCTTTATCCTTAAGCTGTGACCCCTTGTCCTGGACTTCCCCAACATCGGGAACAATCTTCCTGCATCTAGCCTGTCCAACCCCTTAAGAATTTTGTAAGTTTCTATAAGATCCCCTCTCAATCTCCTAAATTCTAGAGAGTATAAACCAAGTCTGTCCAGTCTTTCTTCATAAGACAGTCCTGACATCCCAGGAATCAGTCTGGTGAACCTTCTCTGCACTCCCTCTATGGCAATAATGTCCTTCCTCAGATTAGGAGACCAAAACTGTACGCAATACTCCAGGTGTGGTCTCACCAAGACCCTGTACAACTGCAGTAGAACCTCCCTGCTCCTATACTCAAATCCTTTTGCAATGAAAGCTAACATACCATTCGCTTTCTTTACTGCCTGCTGCACCTGCATGCCTACCTTCAAAGAGGACATTTTTCATCAGGCTAGAAAAAACGCCCCGACGTACTTGATGCCACGAGTAGCTACGACCAGCATCACGGCCTGCTACGACCTACCTACGACCTCGTGACGGCCTTGCTGCGAGTATGAGTGAAGGGCAAAGTCGGCAGAGGTCGTGAATTAGGTTGTGAAAGAGGGACAGGCCCTTACACACGATCCTACGCATGCTAGGGACAATTTCCAATTTTTTTTTAACCAAAGCCAATTAACCTACAAACCTGTACGTCTTTGAGATGCGAGAGGAAACCTACGCTGGGCACGGGGAGAAGGTGCAAACTCCACACAGACAGCACCAGATCGAACCCGGGTCTCCGGCGCTGTAAGGCACCGACTCTACTGCTGCGTCGCTGGTTAGAATAGAAATATCGGTTTTTCCTCTTCCTCGTATTCATATAAAGCATAAATCAGATATGACTTGCTTCACACTACAAAAATAATGCTCCTTATTCTCCTGAAGATACCAACTGTACCCCACTGCAATTGATCGATTAGACAATTTTAATTTGTGACTCAGGTTAAATGGTGGCACGGTGGCACAGCGGTAGAGTTGCTGCCTCACAGCACCGGAGACCCGGGTTCGATCCTGACCACGGGTGCTGTCTGTACGGAGTTTGCACGTTCTCCCCGTGACCTGCGAGGGTTTCCTCCGAGATCTTCGGTTTCCTCCCACACTCCAAAGACGAACAAGTTTGTAGGTTAATTGTTAATGTGTGTGTGTGTGTGTGTGTGTGTGTGTGTGTGTGTGTGTGTGTGTGTGTGTGTGTGTGTGTGTGTGTGTGTGTGTGTGTGTGTGTGTGTGTGTGTGTGTGTGTGTGTGTGTGTGGTGTGTGTGTGGTGCTAATGTTAATGTGCGGAGATCGCTGGTCGGACTCGGTGGGCCGAAGGGCCTGTTTCCGGGCTGTATCTCTAAACTAAACTAAACCCTTAACATCCCTCCTCCACTTTCTCCACCCTCTCCTTCCTGTCATTTCTCCCGGCATCCCGTCACCCCTTTCCCCCCCCCCCCCCCCCCCCCCCTCTCCCAGCTCTATCCACCCATACCCCCCCCCCCTCCTTGCCTTTATGTTTGACTCCTCCTCCCCTTACTTCATCTGACACCAGATTTTGTCTCCAATTCACCTCTAGGCTTTGATCTTCCAATCAACCACCCCTCTCACCTATATTCACCTACAGTATCACTTGCCGGGCTTTGACCGGCCCTACCTCTTTTCAAGCTTTCTTCCTCCCACCCCGTATAATCAATCTGAAGGAGGGTTCCGACCCAAACGATCACCTATCCATGCCCTCCAGAGATGCTGAGTTACTCCAGCACTGTGCGATTTTTGTAAGCCAGCACCTGCAGTTCCTTGTGTCTTCTCTGACCTCCATAGTTTTGCTTCAGTTCCAGTCTTCTCGTCAAGTCTGGTCCTTCCAGTCTAGTCTAGTTTATAACTATCGCGCGGAAACTGGCCGTTCGAGTCCGCACCGACCAGCGATCCACGCACACTGGGACTATCCTACACGCACTAGGAACAATTTACAATTTTTACCGTAACCAATTAACCTACAAACCTGTACGCACCCGGAGAAAACCCACGTGGGTCACGGGGAGAACGTACAAACTCCGTGCAGACAGCATCCGTAGTCAGGATCGAACCCGGGTCTCCGGCGCTGTGAGGCAGCAACTCTACCGCTGCACCACCGTGCCACCAAAGACAGTGTCATTCACGTGCATCGTGATGCGTAAATGATGTCACTTAAATGACACGCAAATAACGCCCAAGTGGGACAGGCCCTTGTGTTTCTAAACTGATGCTAATTTAATAAGAGGACAAAAGAAAAGAAGGATCTGTGGACCAGGCGTGGTCTGTCTCTTGTGCAGGAAAGAAATGCAGATGCTGGTTTAAATCAAAGGTAGACACAAAATGCTGGAGTAACTCAGCATCCCTGGAGAGAAGGTATCAGACTCGATCCGAAACGTCCCCATTCCTTCTCCCCAGAGATGCTGCCTGTCCCGCTGAGTTACTCCAGCATTTTGTATCTACAGTCCGTCTCTTCAACCCTGGCTCAACGCCAGACTAAAACACAGAGGCCCTGCTGCTTTTAGAAATGAAATGAGAAGCACCGCAACAAAATAAGCTTTAATTGTTTCCTGCCACAAGCCGTTTCATCTCCTGCAGTACAATTATCCGAAGCAGGATATTTTGAATCCAAAGTCATTGGGCACAAGGCTAAAGGGAGCGAGCTGCTCGTTGGGTTGTAACAATAACAAGAGTTTCCCCAGAGATGTTGCTTCATCGAGGCGCAAGCACTAACATCATCACTTAGTTTAGTTTAGTGTCGAGATACAGCGCAGAAACACAGTAGTTAGATCCCACACACACTGGGGACAATTTTACAATCCACCTACAAATTCGTGCGTCTTTGGGAAGTGTGGGAGGAGAACGTGCAAACTGTGGTCACGGGGAGAACGTGCAAACTCCGTTCAGGCAGCACCTGTAGTCGGAATCGAACCGGGGTCTCTGGCGCTGCGAGGCAGCAGCTCTATCGCTGCGCCACAGTGACGCCCCGTGTGGGGGAGTCTAGGACCAGAGGGCACAGCTTTGGAATTAAAGGACGTACCTGATGAAAGGAGATGAGGATAAGTCTCATTAGTCAGAGGGTGGTGAATCTGTGGAATTCATTGCCACAGACAGCTGTAGAGGCCAAGTCATTGGGTATTTTTTTTGGCAGAGATTGACAGGTTCTTGTGAATGGGGTTGAGAGAGAGGGTGAGATAGATCAGCCATGATTGAATGGCGGGGTAGGCTGGATGGGCAGAATGACCTAATTCTGCTCCTATGCCGTACGAATGTATGAACATACCAGGTCTGTTGTCACTTAGCAACACAACACAGGAACAATAAACAGTCCCGCTCACATAGATAGATAGATATTTTGATCGAGGTCTATGAGAGATTGAACAATGCTCCAAGAATGCGGTATGGTGGCGCAGCAGTAAAGTTGCTGCCTCACAGCGCTGGAGACTCAGGTTCAATCCTGACCACTGGTGCTGTCTGTACGGAGTTTGCACGTTCTCCCCGTGACCGCGTGGGTTTTCTCCGGGTGCTCCGGTTTCCTCCCACACTCCAAAGGCGTACAGGTTTGTAGGTTGACTGACTTTGGTAAAATTGTAAACTGCGTGTGTAGGATGGTGCTAGTGTGTGGGGATCGCTGGTCGACGGGGACTTGGTGGGCCGAAGGGCCTGTTTCCGTGCTGTATCTCAACACTAAACTGGAACGCAGCAGGGTGGCGCGGCGGTAGAGTTGCTGCCTCACATCGCTGGAGACCCGGGTTCCATCCTGATTACGGGTGCTCTCTGTGTGGAGTTCGCACGTCCTCCCCCTGGGTTTCCTCCGGGTGCTCTGGATCCCCCCACATCCCAAACGCGTGTGGGTTTGCAGGTTAATTGACCTTCATAAACCTTCTATCAGGCCAGCACTCTGTGTATTTACATCAGCAAGAACACTCTGCTAAAATAAGGCCATTGGGGACTTTGGAAGGGAGTTTCCTCCTCCTTCAGTTTCCCCCACACTGCAAAGACGTACAGGTTGGTGGGTCGATTGGTATAAATGCATAAATTGTCCCTCGTGGGTGTAGGATAGCGCTAGTGTGCGGGGATCGCTGGTCGGCGCGGACTCGGTTGGCCCTGTTTCCGTGCTGTCTTTCTAAACTAAACTAAACTAAACTAAACTAATCCCTCCCCATTCATGCGAGCTCTGCTTCCTGTGAATAAAAAATGCTTCTTCAGAATTTTCTGTTGAGTTTATTAGTCATTGTTTACACTTGATCTCTTGTTGTGTAGAGCATGAGGAGGGAAAACACACTTTCCTCCCAATCAAACACATTCATAATATTGAAGGCCAAGTCACCACTATGGACCTTTAGCTTGTTTTTAGTTTTCGAGATACAGGCCCTTCGGCCCATCGAGTCGTCTCCGACCAGCGATCCCCGCACGCACACTAACACTATCCCACACACACAGACTAGGGACAATTTACAATGATCATGAAGTGAGCGGGCAAGATCATCTCTGACCACTCTCAACCTGGCCACAAACTCTTTAGAAACATAGAAAATAGGTGCAGGAGGCCATTCGGCCCTTCGAACCAGCACGGCCATTCATTGTGATCATGGCTGATCGTCCCCTATCAATAACCCGTGCCTGCCTTCTCCCCATATCCCTTGACTCCACTGGCCCCTAGAGCTC
>NC_073413.1:3773707-3816207 GCF_028641065.1 Leucoraja erinaceus | reverse complement strand
TATTACAAAATTCTTAAGGGGTTCGACAGGCTAGATGCAGGAAGATTGTTCCCGATGTTAGGGAAGTCCAGGACAAGGGGTCACAGCTTAAGGATAAGGGGGAAATCCTTTAAAACTGAGATGAGAAGAACTTTTTTCACACAGAGAGTGGTGAATCTCTGGAACTCTCTGCCACAGAGGGTAGTTGAGGCCAGTTCATTGGCTATATTTAAGAGGGAGTTAGATGTGGCCCTTGTGGCTAAGGGGATCAGGGGGTATGGAGAGAAGGCAGGTATGGGATACTGAGTTGGATGATCAGCCATGATCATATTGAATGGTGGTGCAGGCTCGAAGGGCCGAATGGCCTACTCCTGCACCTAATTTCTATGTTTCTATGTTTCTATTTGCCACACAACCAGGGTCGGTGGAATTTGGGTTGCCAGCAGCGATACAACACTAAAGAACACACAACCACAATAAAAACGTAACACAAACATCCACCACAGCATTCATCACTGTGGTGGAAGGCACAAAATTTGGCCAGTCCTCCTCCATTTCCTCCCCGTGGACAGGACCAGAGTCCAGAGTCAGTCCAGGATCGGCTCTTCCTCACCGGAGACCGCGGCTTTAAGTCGGCGTAGGCCGCAGGCCGGCGGTCGAGGTTTAAAGTCTCCGCCGCAGCCAGAAGCACCGTAGACTGCAGGGCCGGCGGTCGAAGCTCCCCTCCAGGGGTGATGTTAAGTCCACGCCGGCCCCGCGGTAGAAGTTGGCCGTATTGAAGCTGGCTCGAAGGGCCGAATGGCCTATTCCTGCATCTATTTTCTATGTTTCTATGTTTACTATGAATAATATATGCAGAACACAAAATGTTATTGAACAAACCCTCCACCACAATATAAAATCACCCAATTATCTAAAAAGATATTCAGAAATGTCAAATATGTTCTTGAGTTTTTTGAGTGATCTGTTGCTTTTAATTGTATGACTGACCGTGCCAATAAAATTCCTCGTATGTTGCAAAACATACTTGGCGAATAAAGTGTGTATTCTTACACGACGACTATGTTACAACCCTGGGTTACACAAAAAAGCTGGAGAAACTCAGCGGGTGCAGCAGCATCTATGGAGCGAAGGAAATAGGCAACGTTTCGGGCCGAAACCATATGTTACAACCCTTATGGCCCTGTCTCACAGTGCGAGTCCGCCCACGAGTGATCCCGAGTTTAAAACAAATCAAACTCGTGGTAATCACGGAGAGTTAACGTAGCGGGAACGCCGGAACCCGTAACGCTAACGGCAGGTACTCGGGGAACTTGTTGACTCGTGAAAATCTTTCAACATGATGAAAGATTTCCACGCGGCAAATTGACTCTTGAAGTAAAAATGTTGAACTTTTAAACTCGTCGTAAGAACGTAAGTAGCCCGTGAGTTTACCGTAGTGACTCGTGAGTCTACCGCGGGGACTCTTTAACTCAGCGGAACAGGCAGCATCTATGGAGAGAAGGAATGGGTGACGGGATGACGTTTCCAAAATTCTGCTGCGTCATTGTGTTACTCCAGCACTGTGTGTTCACATTGTGTTACTCCAGCACTGTGTGTTCACTTTGTGTCAACCAGCATCTGCCCTTTCTTGTGTGTGTCATTATTTGTATCAGTGGCAGTTGATTGTCGCTCCCTTCAGTTTCCCAGGGGGTCGGGACGGGACTGGAGTTGGCTCCCTTCAGTTTCCCAGGGGGTCGGGACGGGACTGGAGTTGGGAGGGAATGGTGGTGGGGAGGGGGACACCAAGTCTGCGCCATTCACTTGCTCAATCTTACACACTAGGGACAATTTACGATCTTTGGTGTTGGGGAGGAAACCGAAGATTTCGGACAAAAACCCATGCAGGTCTCGGGGAGAACGTGCAAACTCCGCACAGGTTAGAGACAGAGTGAAGTTCCCTCTGCACACTGCCCCATTAGACAGTTCTAGGACAGGGACAGCATGGGACTGGATGTAGGGCAAAGATCTACTGATCTAACGTTCATTTCTCAGCCGACACCCCGAACCGCAGATTCATTGACCAGATCAATATTGTTATGTGCCTTGAACTGATATTCCACAGAAGACATGGGCTCAACTCCAACCATGGCATTTGGAGAATTTAAATTCAACTTAGTTCAAAGAGAAATGGCGCAGCGGTAGAGTTGCTGCCTCATGGCGCCAGGGACGCGGGTTCGATCCTGACCACGGGTACTGTGTGTACGGAGTTTGCACGTTCTCCCTGTGACCGCGTGGGTTTTCTCTGGGTGCTCCGGTTTCCTCCCACACTCCAAAGACGTATAGGTTTGTTGCTTAATTGGCTTGGGTTAAATTGTAAATTGTACCTGGTGTGTGTGTGTGTGTGTGTGGGATAGTGTTAGTGTGCGGGGATCGCTGGTCGGCGCGGATACGGTGGGCCGAAGGGCCTGTTTCCGCAATGTGTCTCAAAGCTAAACTAAATTAATTCAGCGATGGTGAGAATGAAATGACTAGACTGACATTAAAACCTATCTGATTCACAAATATCCTCACATCATTAGTCCCCCGGGCACATACAACTCCACATATGAATGCGCTTGGCTGTTCTCTGCCCTCTGAGAGAAGATGTCGCAAGATAGTCATGTGTAGGAAGGAACCGCAGATGCTGGTTTAAACCGAAGATTGACACAAAATGCTGGAGTAACTCAGCGGGACAGGCAGCATCTCTGGAGAGAAGGGACGGGTGACATTTCTGGTCGAGACCCTTCTTCAGTTCTTCATCAAACTTCCTCATGAAGTTGAAGTTAAATTAAAGTTCTGATCGGGAAAATGAAGGCGGTATCGGTCAGGTATAGGAAGGAACTGCAGATGCTGGTTTACACCAAAGTTAGACACAAAATGCTGGAGTAACTCAGCAGGACAGGCAGCATCTCTGGAGAGAAGGAACGGGTGATGTTTCGGCTCGATACCCTACTTCAGACTGGTGCTTCCTGCAAGATATTTAGTTGGATAAATAACTATTAGGTTGCAGTTCAGAAGGTTCATGATGGTGAATCACAGGGACTTTCTCCAAGGCAAAGTAGGTTTGAAAATCAACATTGGTCGTGCCGCTAATTCTCACAGAACTGTGAGTCCGTAACAAAATCCTGAATCACTGTTTATGTGATCTCGCTGTCCATGGATGACTGCTCCTTCCATCTGCTGAAAGCCCACTTCAAACGCCATATTGTCTTTCCGCTGACTGGTTAGCACGTGACAATAGCCTTTCGCTGTACCTCTGTGCACGTGACAACAAACTAAACTAAGCTAAACTAAATTAGCATAGGAAGGAATTTGGTCAAAAAACATGAACGATGTGAGTACTTTTTGAGTGATAGTGATACAGCGTGGAAACAAACCCTTCGGCCCAACTTGCCCATGCCGACCAACACGTCCTGTCAAAGTTTGTTTCTTAAAAAGCAGATAGCAACAAAAACTGTTCAAGGTAGACCGTGGCAATCTTTAATTGATTCGTCAGACGGGAGTGCCGAGATCTACAATGATTGGCTAGATCTACAAACGTTGCTCAGTGCTTCTCGGGCTCCCACTCACAGAACAAAGGACAGCTAGCACAATTATACATTTTTTGTATCAGTAAAACACTCCTACCAAGTCTGAATATGGCATGACTGAAAGATTCTGCAGCCTTTCAGAATAGAGGAAAAATGGGTCCAAATCAAGCTCATCCAATGACAAGTTATTACTTATCTCTGGAGCGTCCGCTATTTTTTCTCAATCTTGGCTTCTTTATGGCCTTGAATGAAGCACATGTTATTACTGCAGGATTCCATCTTAATGTCTTTATTGAAAAGGCAACCTGTCCTCCATTTTGTGTTCCATACAATTTACAAAGTCATTCTTTTGTTCGGCTAGATCATGTGTTTGTATAAGAATGACTCCATTTTAGATTTGACTATTAGTTCATACATTCCTTCCTTTGTATCAAACGTGATGACATTCACAGTCCTCAGTAGGTACACACAATGGTCGCAAGTGTTAGAGCAATGATGAGCAGAATGATAGAGCCGTGATGTATCACAGTACCCCCAAAGTCCATCAAACCAAAGGTGGGGCTACCAGTTCAATAGTTCCCCAAAGTCCATCAAACCAATGGTATGGCAACCAGTTCTCACTCTCTTCATTGCCAACAATCCTGGTGAACCTTGTTTAGGGTTAATGGATCTGTAGGTGGTGTAATCCTTTCAGCCGATATTGGTGCCGTGCCGACCTACATGTCCCATCTACTCGACCCATATCCCTCTAAACCTACGTCTGAAGAAGGGTCTCGACCTGAAGCTTCACCCATTCCTTAGATTCTGCCTGACCCGCTGAGTTACTGCGGCATTTTGTGTCTATCTTTGGTGTAAACCAGCATCTGCAGTTCCTTCCTACACATTCCCTCCAAACCTATCCCATCCACGGACCCGTCCAAATGTATCTCTACGCTAAACTCAACAAAACTAAACTGAATGAATGAATGATTGAATGAATGAATGAATGAATGAATGATTGAATGAATTAATGAATGAATGAATTAATGAATTAATGAATGAATTAATGAATATATGAATGAATGAATGAATGAATGAATGAATGAATGAATGAATGAATGAATGTATGATTGAATGAAAACTTTATTGAATGTAACTGAACTAAATTAAACTAAAGACAGACACAAAATGTCGGAGTAACTCAGCGTGACTCTCAGTTACTCCAGAATGTTGTGCCTATCTTCGGACTTCTTCTCCTTCTTGTGTATGGCGAGCACAGCCTAAAGTTGTAGGACAACTTGTTCTATTTGATCTTATTGAGTGGGCATTGTTTGCATTCGTCGAAACAGGGCGAACCGCGTGAAGGTTGCAATCTTTCCGCCATCTATCTTCGGTGTAAACCAGCATCTGCAGTTCCTTCCGCAGCTAAACCCAGCTAAACTCCTCCAGTTTAAATACCAGTTGGAATATTTTGGAGGACCAAGTAACTAAGTAACCCAGAACTAACTAAACAACCCTGGGATGAGGTGTGAAGTTGGAACAATGGCAGCTGCCGTACGCTCCAACATAGATGGAGGGACTATAGTTGTTGGGTCCGTCAGCGTTGCTCCTGGGTTTTCTCATCGCTGCTCGCTGGTGTTTAAGAGCTGGCAGCCGTCCCGAGGGCAGTAATGAGCATGTGGGTCTTTCTGGAATTACTGGTGGTTGAGAGAGACCACAGCGCTTCCTCATCCCCGGTTTGGGCCGGCCACAGTCACCACAAGGCCAGGCCGGCCTCAATGGGCATCTGTGACCAGGCAGAGTATAAAAGGACGGGGACCTGCCCCGTACCATCAGACTTCACAGCACTGTCCAGCCCTCGTTAACCAAGGATTCAGAGAGAGGGAGAAAGAGAGAGACGGACAGACAGAGAGAGATAGATAGATAGAGAGAGAAAGAAAGAAAGACAGACAGACAGAAGAACATGAAGGTGCTGCTCTTCCTCGCACTCTTGGGTCTACTGACCGTGGGCCGCTGTAGACGTGAGTATTGGCTCCTGCCCTTCCTTCTGTCCCAGCGTACCATCGACGTGGGGTGGTGCCGTCTGTTCACCGGGGAGCCCAGCTTCTACCAGGGCCCGCTGGGAGTCGGGAACTTGGTTGCCGTCGACCGGGAGTCCCCACTCGCTCCGCCAGCAGAGGGCGACAGCCCGGCCGTGAACGTAACCGGCCCTCGTCCCGCCCCGCTGGGTGTCAGGGAGGCTCGGACGTGTGGAGATCTAGAAAACATAGAAAATAGGTTCGGCCCTTGGAGCCAGCACCGCCATTCATTGTGATCATGGCTGATTGTCCCCAATCAATAACCCGTGCCTGCCTTCTCCCCATATCCCTCGATTCCACCAGCCCCTAGAGCTCTATCTAACTCTCTCTTAAATCCATCCAGTGACTTGGCCTCCACTGCCCTCTGTGGCAGGGAATTCCACAAACTCACAACTCTCTGGGTGAAAAAGTTTTTTCGCACCTCAGTCTTAAATGACCTCCCCTTTATTCTAAGACTGTGTGGCCCCTGGTTCTGGACTCGCCCAACATTGGGAACATTTTTCCTGCCTCTAGCTTGTCCAGTCCTTTTATAATGTTATATGTTTCTATAAGATCCCCCTCCCCTCATCCTTCTAAACTCCAGTGAATGCAAGCCTAGTCTTTTCAATCTTTCCTCAAGTGACAGTCCCACCATCCCAGGGACTCGCGGCTGAGCAAACGCCCCACTCAGGCTGGAAGTGCCCAGGGGCCGAAATCCTTCTGCGGGAGCCAGTTCCCACACAACCCGAGCCACCTTTCCTCGACACCCTTCATCTCCTGCACGACATCTCCTCCTCCACACCCCGCACATCCTCGCCCTGGTCCACCGTGCCGGACACCAAGTGGCGGTCGGTGTTGCCATCCAGTCGTGGGAGGGTCCCCTAGTGGGGGTCCCTCTACTCAGGAATCCTGCCCCTCTACATCGGGGACCTGGGGTGGAGGCTACTGCTCCGAGGAGTCCCGTGCAACCCGTTTCTCTCGCGGTTCGCAGGCTCGCCGCCGCCACTACTGCGGGCTGGCAGAGCCCGTGTTCCACGTGTACATGGAGTGTGTGAGGTTGCAGCTCCTGTTCCAATATCTAAAGGGGCTGCTCCTTGTCTCCTGGCTGCTCTTCACTTCACACCCACCACCCCACCCTCATCTTTGGGCACCCCTGTGCGTAGGGGAGAGGGTTTGGGGCCGAAGGTGTCCAGGTCGGGTTGCTCCTGGGCCTGGCCAAGCTGGGCCATCCGCGAGTCACGGCGCCAGGACGTAGAGGGCTCTGCCCGAACCGGCTGCCTGCCCCTTTCCCAAGGTTACGTCCTTGTCCGGGTGGTACTAGCGAAAGACTACGTGCTGCCCACGGGCGCCCGATGGGGGGGAATTCTGGGACCGCTGGGCACCGCAGGGGGTGGGGTACATCCCCGACAAGGATTGAAACATAGTTGTGTTATAGATTATTCAGTATATTTGTTTGACTTGTATGATGGTGGTGGGTTTGGTGCTGATTTTTTCCGTACTGTACATATTATTGTAAATCGTTGATTAAATGATTTTTTGGTAAAAAAAAAGATCTGTTCACCGGCTCCCCACCGCCGCAGGCCAGTGTTGGGGGGGAGGGGAGAGGGAGACGGGGACTTACAGCGTCTTGAGGACAACGCTTTAAACCGTGTCTGCGACCGTGCATTCGTGCAAATGCGCCAGTCCCAAGTGGTGTTGCATTGGCAGCGTTCAAAACTGCGCCCTGGCACCGACTGTTTGAAGTGGAGACTTCAAATCGAGTTATAGTCACACAGTGCGGAAACAGGCCCTTCGGCCCGTCTTGCCCATGCCGACCCATCTATACTAGCCCCACCTGCCTATATCCTCTCGAAATCTAACTCTGAAGAAGGATCTCGACCCCGAAACGTCACCCATTGCTTTTTCTCCAGAGATGCTGCCTGACCTGCTGAGTTACTCCGGCTTTTTGTGTCTATCTTCCAGCTTCTGCGGTTCTTTGCTACGCTAATCCCTCTAACCCTATCCTGTCCATGGACCTGTCCAAATGTTCCTTAGACATTGTCCAAGACTAGGGAAGGAGATGCAAGGAACTGCAGATGCTGGATTGCAACAAAAAGACACAAAGTACCGGAGTAACTCAAAAGGTTACTCCAGCACTTTGTGTCTTTGAAGGGTCCTGACCTGAAACATCACCTATCCATGTTCTCCAGAGATGCTGCCTGACCCGCTGAGTTACTCCAGCATTTTGTGTCTTCCCAAGTTTAACATAGAAACATAGAAACATAGAAAATAGGTGCAGGAGGAGGCCATTCAGCCCTTCGAGTCAGCACCGCCATTCATTGTGATCATGGCTGATCGTCCCCTATCAATAACCCGTGCCTGCCTTCTCCCCATATCCCTTGACTCCACCAGCCCCTAGAGCTCTATCTAACTATCTCTTAAATCCATCCAGTGATTTGGCCTCCACTGCCCTCTGTGTCAGGGAATTCCACAAATTCACAACTCTCTGGGTGAAAAAGTTTTTTCTCTCCTCAGTCTTAAATGACCTCCCCCTTATTCTAAGACTGTGTGGCCCCTGGTTCTGGACTCGCCCAACATTGGGAACATTTTTCCTGCATCTAGCTTGTCCAGTCCTTTTACAATTTTATATGTTTCTATAAGATCCCCCCTCATCCTTCTAAACTCCAGTGATTACAAGCCTAGTCTTTCCCGATCTTTCCTCATATGACAGTCCCGCCATCCCAGGGATCAATCTAGTGAACCTACGCTGCACTGCCTCAATCACAAGGATGTCCTTCCTCAAATTCGGAGACCAAAACTGGACACAATACTCCAGATGTGGTCTCACCAGAGCCCTATACAACTGCAGAAGAATTTCTGTACATTAATACAGACAACAGCAAACTGCTCCTACTAACCAGAGCAGGAGACTGGGAGAGTATGAATGGGGGAAAGGGAAGGGACTGGAGAGAGGAACTATTGCTTATTGTATCTGTTCTCGTCGGTTTAGTTTTCAGACTCTGTACAGACAGTGTTGTGAGTCACACAGAGTGTTGTGAGTGTGTGGAATTCACTGCCTCAGAGATTCTATGGATGCTTTCAAGAGAGAGTTAGATAGAGCTCTTAGGGATAGCAGAGTTAAGGGAAGGCAGGAATGGGGTACTGATTGGGGATGATCAGCCATGATCACATTGAATGGTGGTGCTGGCTCGAAGTGCCGAAGGGCCAAATGGCCTACTCCTCTCTATTGTCTATTGAGATACAGTGCGGCAACAGGCCTTTCAACCCAACCTAGTGTGAGCCGACCTGCGATCCCCACACATTAACACTACCCGCCATTCAATGTGATCATGGCTGATCATCCCCAATCAGTACCCCGTTCCTGCCTTCTCCCCATATCCCCTGACTCCACTATCTTTAAGAGCCCTATCTAGCTCTCTCTTGAAAGCATCCAGAGAACCGGCCTCCACCGCCCTCTGAGGCAGAGAATTCCACAGACTCACAAAACTCTCTGTGAGAAAAAGTGTTTCCTCCACTCCGTTCTAAATGGCTTACCCCTTATTCTTAAATGTGTGTGGGGCCCCTGGTTCTGGACTCCCCCAACATCGGGAACATGTTTCCTGCCTCTAGTGTGTCCAAGCCCTTAACAATCTTATATGTTTCAGTGAGAGACCCTCTCATCCTTCTAAACTGCAGAGTGTACAAGCCCAGCCGCTCCATTCTCTCAGCATATGACAGTCACGCCATCCCAGGAATTAACCTTGTAAACCTACGCTGCACTCCCTCAATAGCAAGAATGAATGAGGGTGGGTGAGAGGAGGGCGGAGGGAAGAGACCAGTGTCAGCCTGGTTTTTCCGGCCTCATTAGTCTAGTCTGGACCGGAGACGGACACTGTGGTCCACTTTGGCTGGTCTGGGCACTGAAGAACAACTCTTCATTGAAGAGGGGAAGACCGGAAACCTGGTCTTCGTTGTTGAGCCACCAGCGTGGGATGAACATCGACCGGTCTACTTAGTGAGTCACTGTTTATCCGGTAACAAGCCTGAGCTATTTGCTCAGATGCTGGAGACTTTTTGAAAGTTTCCAAGCTCACCCCCACATCTTCACTTAGCCTTCCCTAGCAACCGGTTGCCGGGCAGACGAGGCGATTTATTCTTGGCATCTGACCCCTCCCCCCCCCCCCCCCCCCCCCCCCCCCCCCCCCCCCCCCCAACTCCACCCCCTGTCTATGCAGCCTCCACCCCCCCCCTCCTCCCATGCTGATGTTTAAGCCCCTTCCAATACTGGTATTTCTGTGTTAGAAACATAGAAATATAGAAAATAGGTGCAGGAGGAGGCCATTCGGCCCTTCTAGCCAGCACCGCCATTCATTGTGATCATGGCTGATCGTCCCCAATCAATAACCCGTGCCTGCCTTCTCCCCATATATAGAAGCTCAGGACACCTTTAGTCTTGGTTCTAGTTTGGGAGATAGCAGAGCGGAAACAGGCCCTTCGGCCCACCGGGCTAGTGCCGACCAGCGATCCCCGCTCACACCCGCACTATCCCGCGCGCACGTTAGAGACAATTTGCAATGAACCTACACAAACCTGCACGTCTTTGGAGCGTGGGAGGAAACCGGAGCGCCCGGAGAAAGCCCGCGCGGTCACGGAGGAGAACGTCCAATCCTGCTATCCCACTTGAGGCCTAGTCGTTGTACCCGAGTCCTCTCACCTTAAACCTCTGCTCCTCCTCTTGTGATTGAGGACTGAGTTTCCCCGCACTGCACTGTGGCTGCAGACACACGTTTGTTCAACGGGTCTGAAAGGAAACCAGAGTGTAAATATCTGCTTCCCTTCAGGTCCAGCCTGAACTTCCTGAGAGGTTCTTGGATGGAACAAAACCTCAAGACGTGACGTGGCTGATCCCACTCAGTTCACCGAGTGCAAGGAAGGGCAGACTCACCATAGCCTTAAGCATAGGACGGTACAGCACAAGAACAGGCCCTTCTTGCATATAAGATTGTTAAGGGCTTGGACACGCTAGAGGCAGGAAGCATATTCCCGCTGTTGGGGGAGTCCAGAACCAGAGGCCACACACAGTTTAAGAATAAGGGGTAAGCCATTTAGAACAGAGACGAGGAAACACTTTTTCTCACAGAGTGGTGAGTCTGTGCAATTCTTTGCCTCAGAGGGCGGTGGAGGCCGGTTCTCTGGATGCTTTCAAGAGAGAGCTAGATAGGGCTCTTAAAGATAGCGGAGTCAGGGGATATGGGGAGAAGGCAGGAACGGGGTACTGATTGGGGATGATCAGCCACGATCACATTGAATGGCGGTGCTGGCTCGAAGGGCCGAATGGCCTACTCCTGCACCTATTGTCTATTGTCTATTCGGCCCACAATGTCTGTGCCGAACATAATTACAAGGCCATCTTAACTTTAGACGATAGACTTCAGAGACACAGTGCGGAAACAGGCCCTTCGGCCCACCATCGATCATCCGCACACTAGTTCTATGCTAACCCACTTTCTCATCCACCCCGTACACACTTGGGGGCAATTTTACACACGTGTGGGAGGAAACCGGAGCACCCGGAGAAAACCCACGCGGTCACAAGGAGGACGTGCAAACCCCGTACAGACAGCACGGACAGTTAGGGGCGGCACGGTGGCGCAGCGATAGAGTTGCTGCCTCACAGCGCCAGTGACCCGGGTTCAATCCTGACTAAGGGTACTGTCTGTGCGGAGTTTGCACGTTCTCCCCGTGATCCCGTGGGTTTTCTCCGGGTGCTCCGGTTTCCTCCCACACTCCAAGAACGTGCAGGTTTGTCGGTAAATTGTCCCTAGTGTGTGTGTGTGTGTGCGTGGGATAGTGTCGGTGTGCAGGGATCGCTGGGAGGAATTCGGGGAAACCTCCACGCAGGTCACGGGGGGGAGAACGTGCAAACTCCGCACAGACAGCACCCCTGGTCAGGATGGAAGCCGGGTCCCCGGCGCTGTGAGGCAGCAGCTCTACCCGCTGCGCCACCCACCGTGCCTTCGTGGTGCGGTGCTGTGGCAGCTCCCCACTCGCTCCGGTCTAACTCCAGCTTGGCCCCCTTGTGATTGCAGACATCAGGCACGCCCTGGCTCGGCGCAGTGCGGGCAGCGACAGCGATAGCGGCGAGTGGAACGGGCGCGGCAGCGATAGCGGCGACAGCGGCGACAGCCACGGGCGCGGCTACGGCGACAGATACGGCAACGGCAACGGCAACGGCCAGGATAACGGCTACGGAGACGGATACGGAGACGGATACGGTGATACCAGCAGCGATAGCGGTGACTCCAACAGCGACGAGAGTGACGAGAGTCACAGCCACGGTGAGTGCCCGCTACCTCTCCTCATCTTCCTTAGCCAGAGGGTGGTGAATCTGTGGAACTCATTGCCACAGACAACTGTGGAGGCCAAGCCAGTGGGCATTGTTAAGGCGGGGATTGACAATTGACAATAGACAATAGACAACAGGTGCAGGAGTAGGCCATTCGGCCCTTCGAGCCAGCACCGCCATTCAATGTGATCATGGCTGATCATCCAACTCAGTATCCCGTACCTGCCTTCTCTCCATACCCCCTGGTCCCCTTAGCCACAAGGGCCACATCTAACTCCCTCTAAAATATAGCAGGATTGACAATTGACAATAGACAGTAGACAATAGGTGCAGGAGTAGGCCATTCGGCCCTTCGAGCCAGCACCGCCATTCAATGTGATCATCCCCAATCACTACCCCAAAGTCTTGACTAGTACGGGCGTCAGGGGTTATGGGTAGAAGGCAGGAGAATGGGGTTGAGAGGGAAAGATAGATCAGCCATGATTGAGTGGCAGAGTAGACTTGATGGGCCGAATGGCCTAATTCTGCCCTGATCACTTATGAACTTATAAAGGTGCCCCAGCTTTAGACGTTAGATTTTTTGAGATGTAGCAGGAAACAGTGCCTTCAGCCCACCGAGACCGCGCGGACTAGCGATCACCCCGCTCACTAGCACCATGCTGCACACACACTGGGGACAATTTATAGGAGCCAAATAACCTGCAAATCAGCATGTCTTTGGAGGAGACCCACATTGTCACGGGGAGAATGTACAGACAGGACCCTAGTCAGGATCGAACCTGGGACTCTGGCAACAACTCTACCGCTGTGCCACCGAGACACCGCCCATGAAGGTGTCCCGACCGACCTTTGGGGCGTACCCCTCCAAAACTTCCCCCTTCCCCGCACTCCTGCCCTGCCGACCTTTTTCCTCTCTGAGCTGCCTGATTGAACGGTTCCCGACTTTCGAAAAATATCCCTGGGGTCGTTCTCGTAAACCTGCCCTGGACCCTCTCCAGCAGCAGCGACATCTTTCCGCAGATACAGGGCCCAAAACTGCCCGCACTGTCCCGAACGTGGCCTGACCAGCGCCTTATAGAGCCTCAACATTATATCCCATTTACCACATTACATTATTGCATTCTCATCCGCTCAAAATAAACGCTGACACTTTAAAGCACTAATCGCCCTCAAACCCAAACCCTGGATGAAGACAATTCTCAGCCCCCAGACGCCAGTCACGAAGTATCTTGGAATTTCTCCGGAGATGAAAGAACAGGTCGGCTGGGCGTGTATTCACTGGAATTTAGGATAAGGGGGGATCTTATAGAAACATATACAATTCTTAAGGGATTGAACAGGCTAGATGCAGGAAAAATGTTCCCGATGTTGGGGGAGTCCAGAACCAGGGGTCGCACAGGTTGAGAATAAGGGGTCGGCCATTTAGGATTGAGATGAGGAAAAACTTTTTCACCCAGAGAGTTGTGAATCTGTGGAACTCTCTGCCACAGAAGGCAGTGGAGGCCAATTCGCTGGAGGTTTTCAAGAGAGAGTTAGATATAGCTCTTGGGGCTAATGGAATCAGGGGATATGGGGAGAAAGCAGGAACGGGGTACTGATTGGGGATGATCAGCCATGGTCATATTGAATGGGGGTGCTTGCTCGAAGGGCCGAATGGCCTACTCCAACGAGTCTATTTTTTTTTGTCGATGTTTCCAAGTTGCCGGGCCTGTCGAGTTACTCCGGCGCTCCGTGTCTTTTCCCCGGCCCAACGGGGAACGGGCTGGCCGCTCCCATCTCAACGTCACGTGCTCTTCTGTTTCAGAGCCTAGTGGGAACGGACGCGGCGTCGTAGACCACAACGGGAATGGGAACGGGAACGGGAACGCCATTGTGACCGGCCACGGGAACGGAGGCTGGGACGGCAACGGGAACGGGATCGACAATGGGAATGGGAACGGGAACGGAGACGGGAACGGCAACGGCCACGGCCACGGCCACGGCCACGGGCAGGACAATGGGAAGAGACAGGACAACGGAGACGGGAATGGCCATGGAAACGGGATCGACAATGGAGCCGGCGACGGAGACGGGAATGGCGATGGGAATGGAGGTACGTGATTTTGAACCCTTTGCTCCAGTCTTTATAAGTTCATAAGCTCTAGGAGCAGAATTAGACCATTCGGCCCATCAATTTAATTCTGCCATTCTGCCATGGCTGATCTATCTCTCCCTCTCAACCCCATTCTCCTGCCTTCTCCCCATAACCACTGACACCCGTACTGATCAAGAATCTATCTATCTCTGCCTTAAAAAATATCCATTGACTCTGTTGCAATGAATTCCACAGATCCACAGCCCTCTGAATAAAGAAATTCCTCCTCATCTCCTTCCTAAAGAAACGTCCTTTAATTCTGGGGCAGTGACCTCTGGTCCTAGACTCTCCCACTAGTGGTAATATGCTCTTCACATCCACTCTATCCAGGCCTTTCACTATTCGGTAAGTTTCAATGTACCCCCCCCATCCTTCTAAACTCCAGCGAGTACAGGCCCAGTGCTGTCAAACGCTCATCATATGCTAACCCACTCATTCCTGGGATCATTCTCGTAACCCTCCTCTGAACCCTCTCCAGAGCCAGCACAACGTTCCTCAGATACTGGGCCCAAAACAGCTCACAATATTCCAAATGCGGTCTGACCAGCACTTTATAGAGTCTGAGGAAGGGTTTTGGCCTGAAACGTTGCCTATTTCCTTCGCTCCATAGATGCTGCTGCACCCGCTGAGTTTCTCCAGCACTTTTGCGGGGATCGCTGGCCGGCGTGGACTCTATACTGAACTTATTCCATGTCCGTCTTCCATGTTTCAAATGTTGACATCACTGTCATCGTCAGTCCTGAAAAGGACGCAGTCGTCTCCGTGCAGTTTTCTATAAAGCTTTGGTCATGAACAATTTGAGGAAGGACATCCTTGTATTGACTGTCTAGTAGGTTTACAAGGTGAGAATTCCGGGTGCACCATCTCGGGACTGTCATATGCTGAGAGACGGCAGCGGCTGGCCTTGTACACTCTGGAGTTTAGAAGGAGAGATAGACTCATTCTTGATCATATACGGGTGTTAAGGTACATGGGGAAATGCAGGAGAATCAGGTTGTTGAGAGGGCAGCAGCATCTATGGATCGAAGGAAATAGGTGACGTTTTGGGAGTAAAACCCTTGGGTTTCGGAGATAAAACGTCGCCTATTTCCTTCGCTCCATAGATGCTGCTGCACCCGCTGAGTTTCCCCAGCGCACTTTTGTCCACCTCCCCTGCACACAGCATCTGCAATTTCCTTCTTAAACACCTTATAGAGCCTCAGCATTGCATCAGCATTGTATTCTAGTCGTCTCGAATTAGATTCTATAAAGCTCCAATCATGAACAACTCCAAACTCTGTAAGACTGTCTAGTAGAATGTTCCCGAGTGAGAAGGTCTGGTGCACCATCTCGGAACTCATTGCCACAGACGGCAGTAGAGGCCAAGTCAGTGGATATTTTTAAGGCGGAGATTGACAGTACGGGTGTCGGGGATTATGGGGAGAAGGCAGGAGAATGGGGTTGAGAGGGAGAGATAGATCAGCCATGAGTGAATGGCGGAGTAGACTTCAGTTTAGTTTAGAGATACAACGCCAAAAGAGGCCCTTCGGCCCACCGAGTCCGTGCTGACCAGCGGCCCCCGCACACTAACCCTACCCTGCACACACACACACACTAGGGACAATTTACAATTTTACCCGAGCCAATTAACCTACAAATCTGCACGGCTTTGGAGTGCGGGAGGAAACTGGAGCACCCGGAGAAAACCCACGCAGGTCACAGGGAGAATGTACAAACTCCATACAAACAGGTCCCTGTGGCGCCCCCTGGCGGTGTGAGGCAGCAGATCTACACTTGCTGTGCAAGACTCATGGTCCACAAACCAAATCTGAATTGTGTTCTTTAATATTCCAGGTACAGCACTGGCAGATTCCAGTGACTCCAGTGATTCCAGCGATTCCAGCGATTCCAGTGATTCCAGCGATTCCAGTGATTCCAGCGATTCCAGCGATTCCAGTGATTCCAGCGATTCCAGCGATTCCAGCGATTCCAGACTCCAGCGATTCCAGTGATTCCAGTGATTCCAGTGACTCCAGCGATTCCAGTGACTCCAGCGATTCCAGTGACAGCAGTGATTCCAGTGGCTCTAGTGATTCCAGTGACTCCAGTGACAGCAGTGACTCCAGTGACTCCAGTGATAGCAGTGACTCCAGTGATAGCAGTGACTCCAGTGACAGCAGTGACTCCAGTGATTCAGGAGACTCTAGTGACTCCAGTGATAGCAGTGATTCCAGTGATTCTAGTGACTCCAGTGACTCCAGTGATAGCAGTGATTTCCAGTGACTCCAGTGATTCCAGTGATTCCAGTGACTCCAGTGACTCCAGTGATAGCAGTGACTCCAGTGACAGCAGTGACTCCAGTGATAGCAGTGACTCCAGTGACTCCAGTGACTCCAGTGATAGCAGTGATTCCAGTGACTCCAGTGATTCCAGTGACTCCAGTGACTCCAGTGATAGCAGTGATTCCAGTGATTCCAGTGATAGTAGTGACTCCAGTGATAGCAGGTGATTCCAGTGATTCAGGAGACTCTAGTGATAGTAGTGACTCTAGTGATTCGAGTGACAGCAAAGACTCCAGCAGTTCCAGTGACTCTAGTGGTTCCAATGACAGCAGTGATTCCAGTGATTCCAGTGATAGCAAAGATTCAAGTGATTCTGGTGATTCGAGTGAAAGCAGTGAATCTAATGATTCCAGTGACTCAAGTGATTCGAGTGACTCCAGTGAAAGCAGTGAATCTAATGATTCCAGTGACTCCAGTGGATCCAGTGACTCCAGTGGATCAAGTGATTCCAGTGATTCCAGTGATTCCAGTGACTCCAGTGACTCCAGTGGATCCAGTGGCAGTAGTGATTCAGGTTGAGTACTATTTTCTGTTTTTTAACATTAATTTTATTATTGCATAAATTTAAAACAATGCAGGTGTCATGTGGCACAGAAACTGGCCCTTCGGCCCATGCCGAACAAGATGCCCCATCTACACTAGTCCCAGCTGTCTGTGTTTGGCCAATATCCCTCTAAGGTACAGCACAGAAACAGGCCCTTCAGCCCACTATGTCTCTGCTAAACACGATACCAAGTTAACTAACCTCTACCTGCTCGTGGTCCATATCGCAGACAGACACAGAATGCTGGGTAACTCAGCGGGACAGTTCCCATCAGCATAGAAACATAGAAACATAGAAATTAGGCCTCTTGGAGTAGGCCATTCGGCCACCCCTTCGAGCGTTGCACCGCCATTAGGATAGGATCAGAGGGCTGATCCAAACTCAGTATCCCGTACCTGCCTTCTCTCCATACCCTCTGATCCCCTTAGCCACAAGGGCCACATCTAACTCCCTCTTAAATATAGCCCATGAACTGTGCCTCGACTACCCTCTGTGGACTCAGAGAGTTCCAGAGCCTTTCACCACTCTCTGTGTGAAAAAAAGTTCTCCTCGTCTCGGTTTTAAAGGATTTCCCCCTTATCTTTAAGCTGTGACCCCTTGTCGGACTTCCCCAACATCGGGAACAATCTGTCCTGCATCTAGCCTGTCCAACCCCTTAAGATATTTTTTAAGTTTCTATAAGATCCCCTCTCAATCTCCTAAATTCTAGAGAGTATAAACCAAGTCTATCCAGTCTTTCTTCATAAGACAGTCCTGACATCCCAGGAATCAGTCTGGTGAACCTTCTCTGCACTCCCTCTATGGCAATAATGTCCTACCTCAGATTTGGAGACCAAAACTGCAACTGCACTAAGGTGGGTCTCACCAAGAGGCCCTATACAACTGCAGTCTCTGCTAAACCTACTCCCAATAAACTCAATCTCTGCCTGAAGGAGGGGGTGATGTTTCGGGTCGAGACCCTTCTTCAGACTGAGTCAGGGGAGAGGGAGGCACAGAGATAAGGAAAGGAAAGGTGTGAGACTGAGACATCAAAGTTGGGCCGAAGGGCTGTATAATTAGAGTCTAAAGACACCCTCTCGATTAGTGAGGACTTCAATGAGATCAAGGAAAATGCAGAACAGATCATTGTTAGCTGGGGGAAAGGTGACATCGAGGCCGATGTTGGGGGAGTCCAGAACCAGGGGCCACACAGTTTAAGAATAAGGGGTCGGGCCATTTAGAACGGAGACAAGGAAACACTTTTTCTCACACAGAGAGTTGTGAGTCTGTGGAATTCTCTGCCTCGGTGGAGGCCGGTTCTCTGGATCCTTTCAAGAGAGAGCTAGATAGGGCTCTTAAAGATAGTGGAGTCGGGGGATGTGGGGGAGAAGGCAGGAACGGGTTACTGATTGGGGATGATCAGCCATGATCACATTGAATGGCGGTGCAGGCTCGAAGGGCCGAATGGCCTACTCCTGCACCTATTGTCTATTGTTGCTTCTCCCTCCCTTCTCATGTACTTGCGAACGTGAATCATCAGCTGGGATCTAACGTCCGGTTTTTCCTTCTTTTCCAGGTAAGGAGACGAATGGCAAACAGACGGGCGGCAAGCATTGAGGGGACAGAGGCCTGTCGGGGTGGGGGCCTCCGCAGCTCCTGTGTGCAATTGTCAATAGTCATCAATAGTCATCTATCGTCGTGTCGACTTAGAAGCCTTCATCCCCGCTTCATGTGTGTCCGAGCGGGGAGCTGGCGACAGTGTGGTTCTTCAATCTGTGTCAAACGCAATAAAGCAATGTTCTGTGAGCTGGCTGGTCCTTTTAGACTTGTAGAGATTCCGGGGGGGGGGGTTTCTGCCGTCGATGGTCACCCCAATGCCTGGTCATCGAGTCGTACAGTCAAACGGAGCGGAAACAGGCCCTTCGGCCCACCGAGTCCATGCCGACCACTCACTCCCTCTCATAGAAACATAGAAACATAGAAATTAGGTGCAGGAGTAGGCCATTCGGCCCTTCGAGCCTGCACCACCATTCAATATGATTATGGCTGATCATCCAACTCAGTATCCCGTACCTGCCTTCTCTCCATACCCCCTGATCCCCTTAGCCACAAGGGCCACATCTAACTCCCTCCTGAATATAGCCAATGAACTGTGGCCTCAACTACCCTCTGCGGCAGAGAGTTCCAGAGATTCACCACTCTCTGTGTGAAAAAAGTTCTTCTCATCTCGGTTTTAAAGGATTTCCCCCTTATCCTTAAGCTGTGACCCCTTGTCCTGGACTTCCCTAACATCGGGAACAATCTTCCTGCATCTAGCCTGTCCAACCCCTTAAGAATTTTGTAAGTTTCTATAAGATCCCCTCTCAATCTCCTAAATTCTAGAGAGTATAAACCAAGTCTATCCAGTCTTTCTTCATAAGACAGTCCTGACATCCCAGGAATCAGTCTGGTGAACCGTCTCTGCACTCCCTCTATGGCAATAATGTCCTTCCTCAGATTTGGAGACCAAAACTGTACGCAATACTCCAGGTGTGGTCTCACCAAGACCCTGTACAACTGCAGTAGAACCTCCCTGCTCCTATACTCAAATCCTTTTGCAATGAAAGCTAACATACCATTCGGATCTCACAGCATCTCCCCCTTTCCCAATCGGCCACCATTCTCAACCCCATTCTCCTGCCTTCTCTCTCCCCCGTCACCTTTGAAGCCCTCACTAATCGAGAGTGCGTCTTTAGACTCTAAATATACAGCCCTTCGGCCCAACGGGTCCGTGCCGACCAGCGATCACCCCGCACACTAGCGCTATCTGGAGTATTGTGTGCAGTTTTGGTCCCCTGATTTGAGGAAGGACATTCTTGCTATTGAGGGAGTGCAGCGTAGGTTTACAAGGTTAATTCCCAGGATGGCGGGACTGTCATATGCTGAGACAATGGAGCAGCTGGGCTTGTACACTCTGGAGTTTAGAAGGACGAGAGGGATATCTTATTGAAACGTATAAGATTATTAAGGTACACAAAAAAGCTGGAGAAACTCAGCGGGTGCAGCAGCATCTATGGAGCGAAGGAAAAAGGCAACATTTCGGGCCAAAACCCTTCTTCAGATTATTAAGGGTTTGGACAGGCTGGAGGCAGGAAACATGTTCCCGATGTTGGGGAATCCAGAACCAGGGGCCACACAGTTTAAGAATAAGGGGTTGGCCATTCAGAACGGAGATGAGGAAACACTTTTTCTCACAGAGAGTGGTGAGTCTGTGGAATTCTCTGCCTCAGAGGGCGGTGGAGGCCGGTTCTCTGGATGCTTTCAGGAGAGAGCTAGATAGGGCTCTTAAAGATAGCGGAGTCAGGGGGTATGGGGGAGAAGGCAGGAGCGGGGTACTGATTGGGGATGATCAGCCATGATCACATTGAATGGCGGTACTGGCTCGAAGGGCTGAATGACCTACTCCTGCACATATTGTCTATTGTCCATCCTACACACACTAGGGTTCAATTTATTCACCATTTTACCGAAGCCAATAAAACCTGCACGTCCTTGGAGTTTGGGAGAAAACCCATGCAGTCACGGGGGGAACGTGCAAACTCCACACAGACAGCACCCGAGGTCAGGATCGAACCCGGGTCTGTGATGCCGTGAGGCAGCAACTCTACCCCTGCTCCACTAGGTTAAGACTTATTGTCACGGGTACCGAGTTACAGTGAAATACTTTATTTTGTATGCACTGGTTAGTTTAGCTTAGAGATGGTTCATAAGTTCTAGGAGCAGAATTAGGCCATTCGGCCCATCAAGTCTACTCCTCCATTCAATCACGGCAATCTGATCTAACCCCATTCTCCTGCCTTCTCCCCGTAACTCCTGACACCCGTACTAATCAAGAATCTATCTATCTCCGCCTTAAAAATATCCACTGACTTGGCCTCCACAGCCGTCTGTGGCAATGAGTTCCACAGATTCACCACCCTCTGGCTAAAGAAATTCCTCCCCATCTCCTTTCTAAAGGCTGTGCATTCAGGTACAGTGCGGAAAAAAGCCCTTCGGCCCACCGAGTCAGTGCCGACCATTCGTGCCACGCCATACACTGGAGCCACCGAAGCCAATTCACCTACAAACCTGTATGTCTTTGGGATCTGAAAGGAAACCGGAGCACCCGGAGAAAACCCACGTGGTCCCTGCATTGCAGCGCGTCAGTTTTGTAGACTAGAAATCCACCACTAAATCCCGACCTGAAACGTCGCCTATCCATGTTCTCCAGATCCGCTGAGTTACTCCAGCACTTTGTGTCTTTTTCTTTCTGCATTTACCCTGCCCTTACACAGATGCTCAGTGCTGCCCCCCCCTGGTGTCCTCTCAAACAAACAGACTGGTCTTGAGCAGTGGAGCAAGTGGTGGGTCCGGGATTTAGTGGTGGAACCCCAGCCTCTGCCCCCTGCTGGTTTCCGCAATAATTGCCCACAGAGGGGTCGCGATCCAAAACGTTGGCTCTCCATGTCCCTCCTGACCGACAGCGTAGGTTTACAAGGTTAATTCCTGGGATGGCGGGACTGTCATATGCTGAGAGAATGAAGCAGCTGGGCTTGTACACTCTGGAGTTTAGAAGGATGAGAGGGGATCTCATTGAAACATATAAGATTATTAAGGGTTTGGACACACTAGAGGCAGGAAACATGTTCCCAATGTTGGGGGAGTCCAGAACCAGGGGCCACACAGTTTAAGAATAAGGGGTAAGCCATTTAGGACCGAGTCGAGGAAACACTTTTTCTCACAGAGAGTGGTGAGTCTGTGGAATTCTCTGCCTCAGAGGGCGGTGGAGGCCGGTTCTCTGGATACTTTCAAGAGAGAGCTAGATAGGGCTCTTAAAGATAGTGGAGTCATGAGGATATGGGGAGAAGGCAGGAACGGGGTACTGATTGTGGATGATCAGCCATGATCACATTGAAGGCGGTGCTGGCTCGAAGGGCCGAATGGCCTACTCCTGCACCTACTGTCTATTGAGTTCCTCCTGCAGTTTGTATCTTACTCAAGATTCCAGCATCTGCAGTCTCCTCTCCCTCCACACCAATACATACAATGATTTAATTCAGCTTAGTTTATCATTGTTGTCCCATGTACCGAGGTACAGTGAAAGGTTATTGATGGCTATCCAGCGAATAAAAACAATACATGATCACAATTAAGTCATCCACGGTACACAGATGAAGGATAAAGGATGCTAGTTAGAGCAAGATAGAGTCCGATTATTGTCCAAGCTCCAGCAGTTCATTTGATACCAGCATCTTTAGAAATACTTTAGAGATACAGATAGATACAGTGTGCAAACAGGCCCTTCGGCCCAACTTGCCCACACACCGGCCAACAATGTCCCAGCTACACTAGTCCCACCTGCCTGCCTTTGGCCCATATCCCTCCATACCTGTCCTATCCATGTACCTGTCTAACTGTTTCTTAAACCTCGGGATAGTCCCAGCCTCAACTACCTCCTCTGGCAGCTTGTTCCATACACCCACCATGAAAAAGTTACCCCTCAGATTCCCATTAAATCTTTTCCCCTTCAACTTAAACCTATGTCCTCTGGTCCTAGATTCCCCATCTCTGGGCAAGAGATTCTACCCGATCTATTCCTCTCATGATTTTACCCACCTCGATAAGAGTCCCTGCAGATCTAGCCACTATCGGACGACACACAAAGGACAATTTGCATTCTTAGTGAAGCCAATGGACTTACAAACCTGTATGTGTGCAGTGTCGGGGAAACAGCTCTCCAATGAGGTAGATGGGAGGTCAGGACCACACTCTAGCTGATGATAGGATGGTTCAGTTGCCTGATAACAGCCGGGATGAAACTGCCCCTGAATCTGGAGGTGTGCGTTCGTTTTCACACTTCTGTACCTCTTGCCCGATGGGAGAGGGGAGAAGAGGGAGTGACCGGGGGTGAGACTGGTCCTTGATTTATGCTGCTGGCCTTGCCGAGGTGTAGTTGGAGTCAATGGAAGGGAGACACAAAATGCTGGAGCAACTCAGTGGGACGGGCAAGATCTCTGGAAACATAGAAACATAGAAATTAGGTGCAGGAGTAAAGGCCATTCGGCCCTTCGAGCCTGCACCGCCATTCAATATGATCATGGTTGATCATCCAACTCAGTATCCCATCCCTGCCTTCTCTCCATACCCCCTGATCCCTTTAGCCACAAGGGCCACATCTAACTCCCTCTTAAATATAGCCAATGAACTGTGTAGCCTCAACTACATTCTGTGGCGGAGAATTCCACAGATTCACCACTCTCTGTGTGAAAAATGTTTTTCTCATCTCGGTCCTAAAAGATTTCCCCCTTATCCTTAAGCTGTGACCCCTTGTCCTGGACTTCCCTAACATCGGGAACAATCTTCCTGCATCTAGCCTGTCCAACTCCTTAAGAATTTTGTAAGTTTCTATAAGATCCCCTCTCAATCTCCTAAATTCTAGAGAGTATAAACCAAGTCTAACATCTAACTCCCTCTTAAATATAGCCAATGAACTGTGTGGCCTCAACTACATTCTGTGGCGGAGAATTCCACAGATTCACCACTCTCTGTGTGAAATATGTTTTTCTCATCTCGGTCCTAAAAGACTTCCCCCTTATCCTTAAACTGTGATCCCCTGGAGAGAAGGGATGGGGGATGTTCCCTTCTTCAGACCAACATTTCGGTCGAGACCCTCACAACAGGAGGGAGGTGGGTTTGTGTGATGGTCTGGGCTGTGTCTTGGATGGAGCAGGTCGATAAAATGCAATCTGTGGGAGTTGGTGATCCGGGACTGCCCCCTGGTGGTCACTACTGTGATGAACGTCGCAACCTATCGATCTACTGGTAACTGCAGATGCTGCAGGATAGACATAGTCAAGTCAAGTCAAGTCAAGTTTATTCGTCACATACACATACGAGATGTGCAGTGAAATGAAAAGTGGCAATGCTCGCGGACTCTCTGCAAAAAGACAATCAAACAAACAAACTATAGACACAATCATAAACACACACACATATTCTTTTACATATTAAACATTGGAAGGAAAAACGTTCGGTAAAGTTAGTTCCTGGTGAGATAGGAAGTCCCTGGTGAGATAGAGTGATACAGTGTGCAAACAGGCCCTTCAGCCAACATGCCCCAGCTACACTAGTCCCACCTGCCTGCACTTGGTCCATATCCCTCCAAACCTGTTCCATCCATGTACCTGTCTAACCTGTTTCTTAAACATTAGGATAGTCCCAGCCTCAGTTACCTCCTCTGGCAGCTTGTTCCACGCACCCACTACCTTCTGTGTGAAAAATCTACCCCACACATTCCAATTAAATCTTTTCCCCTTCACCTTAAACATATGTCCTCTGGTCCTCGATTCCCCTACTCTGGGCAATCGTGAGCAACAGACAAACTCCTGAAGGGGTTTTGTCTGCAGGTCAGGCGACGTTTTAATTTAGTTTAGTTCAGAGATACGGCGCGTATACAGGCCCTTGTGCCCACTGAGTCTGCACCGGCCAGCGATCCTATGCACTAGGGACAAGTTACACTTCAGATTCAGATCAGATTCAGATTCAGATTCAATTTTAATTGTCATTGTCAGTGTACAGTACAGAGACAACGAAATGCATTTAGCATCTCCCTGGAAGAGCGACATAGAATATGATTTGAATAAATAATAATAAGTGTCCGGCGGGGGGGGGGGGGGGGGTGATTGGCAGTCACCGAGGTACGTTGTTGAGTAGAGTGACAGCCGCCGGGAAGAAGCTGTTCCTCGACCTGCTGGTTCGGCAACGGAGAGACCTGTAGCGCCTCCCGGATGGTAGGAGGGTAAACAGTCCATGGTTGGGGTGAGAGCAGTCCTTGGCGATGCTGAGCGCCCTCCGCAGACAGCGCTTGCTTTGGACAGACTCAATGGAGGGGAGCGAGGAACCGGTGATGCGTTGGGCAATTTTCACCACCCTCTGCAATGCCTTCCGGTCGGAGACAGAGCAGTTGCCATACCGTACTGTGATGCAGTTGGTAAGGATGCTCTCGATGGTGCAGCGGTAGAAGTTCACCAGGATCTGAGGAGGCAGATGGACCTTCTTCAGTCGAACTTTTACCGAAGCCAAATGAAACCTACAAACCTGCACGTCTTTGGAGTGTGAGGGGAAACTGGAGAAAACCCACGCAGGTCACGGGGGGAACGTGCAAACTCCGCACAGACAGCACCCGAGATCAGGATCGAACGGGAGTCTCTGGTGGTCTGAGGCAGCAGCTCTGCCAGATGCACCACCGTGCCACCATCTGTATCTTTCTCTCAACGCCCAGTGGAGGAGCTGAGCCTCGGGGCACCTGATAATAAATAATAATAATAATAAGCTAAATCATAAACGTATCCTTTCCTGTCGGTTCCCCATCACGATGGAGGAGGGTTGAAGGGACATCACCTTTACGCTGGTTATCTCCACTAGTGGGGGGCAGTGGGTAGGGGTTAGAAACATAGAAACATAGAAAAATAGGTGTAGGAGTAGACCCTTCAAGCCAGCACCGCCATTCAATATAATCATGGCTGATCATCAAAAATCACCTTGCTTTCCCCCCATATCCCTTGATTCTGTTGGCCCCAAGAGCTAAATCTAATGCCCCTGTCCCACTTAGGAAACCTGAACGGAAACCTCTGGAGACTTTGCGCCCCACCCAAGGTTTCCGTGCGGTTCCCGGAGGTTTTCGTCAGTCTCCCTACCTGCTTCCACTGCCTGCAACCTCCGGCAACCGCCTGCAACCTACGGGAACCGCACGGAAACCTTGGGTGGGGGGGGGGGCAAAGTCTCCAGAGGTTTCCGTTCAGGTGGACAGGGGCATTACTCTCTCTTGAAAACATCATGCCTTGTTCCAGATGTGCATATTCTCGTTTGGGTTTTGCAGACGCACAAAACGCTGGAGTAACTCAGCGGGACAGGCAGCATCTCTGGACCAAAAGGAATGGGTTTAAGAAGGAACTGCAGATGCTGGAAAATCGAAGGTAGACAAAAGTGCTGGAGAAACTCAGCGGGTGCAGCAGCATCTGTGGAGCGAAGGAAATAGGCAACGTTTCGGGCCGAAACCCTTCTTCAGAGAGAGAAACAGAGAAACAGAGAAAATAGGTGCTGGAGGAGGCCATTCGGCCCTTCGAGCCAGCACCGCCATTCATTGTGATCATGGCTGATCGTCCCCAATCAATAACCCGTGCCTGCCTTCTCCCCATATCCCTTGACTCCACTAGCCCCAAGAGCTCTATCTAACTCTCTCCTAAATCCATCCAGTGACTTGGCCTCCACTGCCCTCTGTGGCAGGGAATTCCACAAATTCACAACTCTCTGGGTGAAAACGTTTTTTCTCACCTCAGTCTTAAATGGCCTCCCCTTTATTCTAAGACTGTGTGGCCCCTGGTTCTGGACTCGCCCAACATTGGGAACATTTTTCCTGCATCTAGCTTGTCCAGTCCTTTTATAATTTTACATGTTTCTATGAGATATTCCCTCTCATCCTTCTAAACTCCAAAACTAGACTGAGAGTCAGGGGAGGGGAGGGAAGGGAAAACGAGAGATATAGACGGTGATGTAGAGAGGTGCAGAACAAATGATTGAAAGATCTGCAGAAAAGTAACTATGGGCTAGGTGAAAATGAGTTGCAGACAACGAGACCCACCACGGTGACAGTGAAACTAGTGCAATGACTAGGGTGGGGGAGAAATGGAGAGAGAGGGAAATGCAAGGGTTACTTGAAGTTAAAGAAGTCAGCGAAATATGAGGTGCTGTTCCTCCAATTTGCGCTGGGCCTCACTCTAACAGTGGAGGAGGCCCAGGACAGAAAGGTCAGTGTGGGAATGGGAAGGGGAGTTGAAGTGTTCGGCAACCGTTCAAGGTGTGGACTCTTATACATCGGCAAGACCAAATGTAGACTGGCCGATCGTTTTGCTGAACACCTCCGCTCAGTCCGCCTGGACCTACCTGATCTGCCGGTTGCCCAAATGCTTCAACTCCCCCTCCCATTCCCACACTAACCTCTCTGTTCTTAAACTGTGACCCCTCGTTCTGGACTCCCCCATCATCGGGAACATCTTGTTCAAGAAGAAACTGCAGATGCTGGAAGATGTAGAGATACATATAGATCAGCCTGAAGAAGGGTTTCGGCCCGAAACGTCGCCTATTTCCTTCGCTCCATAGATGCTGCTGCACCCGCTGAGTTTCTCCAGTATTTTTGTGTACCATCGGGAACATCTTTCCAGCTTTTATCCTGTCCAATCCTTTAAGAATGTTTAATGTATCTTTAAGATCCCCATCTCATCCTTCTAAATTCCTGTGAATGCAAGCCCATTCGACCCATTCTTTCATCATATGTCAGTCCCGCCATCCCGGGAATTAACCTGGTGAACCTACGCTGCACTCCCTCAATAGCAATAATGTCCTTCATCAAATTAGGAGACCAAAACTGCACACAATACTCTAGGTGTGGTCTCACCAGGGCCCTGTACAACTGCAGTAGGAACTCCTTGCTCCTAAACCCAAATCCTCTCGCTATGAAGGCCAACCTGCCATTAGCTTTCTTCACTGCCTGCTGTACCTGCATGCTTACTTTCAGTGACTGATGTACAAGCACACCCAGGTCTCGTTGCACCTCCCCTTCTCCTAATCTGACACCATTCAGATAATAATCTGCCTTCCTGTTCTTGCCACCAAAGTGGATAACCTCACATTTATCCACATTATACTGCATCTGCCATGCATCTGCCCACTCACCCAGCTTATCCAAGTCACCCTGCAGCCTCATAGCATCCTCATCGCAGCTCACACTGCCACCCAGCTTTGTGTCATCCGCAAACTTGGAGATGTCACATTTAATTCCCTCGTCTAAATTGTTAATATATATTGTAAATAACTGGGGTCCCAGCACCGAGCCTTGCAGCACCCCACTAGTCACTGTCTGCCATTCTGAAAAGGACCCGTTAATCCCTGTCTGCCAATCAGTTCTCGATCCATGTCAATACCCTACCCCTAATACCATGTGCTCTAATTTTGCACACTAATCCCTTGTGTGGGACCTTGTCAAAGGCTTTTTGAAAGTCCAGATACACCACATCCACTGGCTCTCCCTTATCCATTCTACTTGTTACTTGCTACTTGTGAGACCACACCTGGAGTATTGCGTACAGTTTTGGTCTCCAAATCTGAGGAAGGACATTATTGCCATAGAGGGAGTGCAGAGAAGGTTCACCAGACTGATTCCTGGGATGTCAGGACTGTCTTATGAAGAAAGACTGGATAGACTTGGTTTATACTCTCTAGAATTTAGGAGATTGAGAGGGGATCTTATAGAAACTTACAAAATTCTTAAGGGGTTGGACAGGCTAGATGCAGGAAGATTGCTCCCGATGTTGGGGAAGTCCAGGACAAGGGGTCACAGTTTAAGGATAAGGGGGAAATCCTTTAAAACCGAGATGAGAAGAACTTTTTTCACACAGAGAGTGGTGAATCTCTGGAACGCTCTGCCACAGAGGGTAGTTGAGGCCAGTTCATTGGCTATATTTAAGAGGGAGTTAGATGTGGCCCTTGTGGCTAAGGGGATCAGGGGGTATGGAGAGAAGGCAGGTACGGGATACTGAGTTGGATGATCAGCCATGATCATATTGAATGGCGGTGCAGGCTCGAAGGGCCGAATGGCCTACTGCACCTAATATCTATGTTTCTATGTTACATCCTCAAAAAATTCCAGAAGATTAGTCAACTCTGACTCTCAGTCTGAAGAAGGGTCTCGACCCAAAACGTCACCTATTCCTTTTCTCCGGAGTTGCTGCATGACCCGCTGAGTTACTCCAGCACTTTGCGTCTGACTTTGGTGTAAACCAGCATCTGCAGTTCCTTCCACCTCACTGAAGGTCCAGGGCGTTTTGGCTCGACTGACCGAGCAGGACCAGGAGGGGGCAGCAGAGGGTCATAATCCACATCCACCACAGGGTGATGGATACTAAACGCTGGAGTAACTCAGCGGGACAGGCAGCATCTCTGGAGAGAAGGAATGGGTGACGTTTCGGGTCGAGACCCTCCTTTCAGACCGCACCACCGGGAAGTAGAGGGGAAGTGGAGAGAGGGGAAACATAGACAAACAGAAACATAGAAAAATAGGTGCAGGAGTAGGCCATTCGGCCCTTCGAGCCTGCACCGCCATTCAATATGATCATGGCTGATCAACCAACTCAGTATCCTGTACCTGCCTTCTCTCCATACCCCATGATCCCTTTACCCACAAGGGCCACATCTAACTCCCTCTTAAATATAGCCAATGAACTGTGGCCTCAACTACCTTCTGTGGCAGAGAATTCCACAGACTCACCACTCTCTGTGTGAAAAATGTTTTTCTCATCTCGGTCCTAAAAGATTTCCCCCTTATCCTTAAACTGTGTGACCCCTTGTCCTGGACTTCCCCAACATCGGGAAATAATCTTCCTGCATCTAGCCTGTTCAACCCCTTAAGATGGGAGAGAGAGAGAGAGAGAGAGAGTGGCGGGAGGAAAGACAGGATTGGGAAAGTGAGAGAAGAAGTAGAGAGATGCGGGGGGGGGGGGGGAGTGAACGGAATGGGAGGGAGGAGGGGGAGATGGGAAGGGAGAAGAAGGGGGTGGAAAAAAGCTGGAGCAAGATGGAGGGAGATGGGAGAGAGAGGGAACGAGATGGGCGGAGAGATGGTACGAGGTGAGGAGATAAAATGAAGAGATGTATGGAGGAGGGAGAAGAGGAAAGATGAGGGAGATGAATGAACGAATAAGTTTATTGGCCAAGTATTCACATACAAGGAATTTGCTCTGATGCTCCGCACGCAAGTGACAACATGACATATAGTGACTGTTAAGAATGATACATCATTCTCGACCCGAAACGTCTAGACTACATATGATGGCAATAGTGCTGTCCACAGCACACAGGGAATAACGTTTAGTGCAGGATAGAGTCTGATAAATGATTAATGAGCTATCATCTACCTCATGGGATCTCCAATGAGGTAGATGGTAGCCCGGGACCTCTCTCTAGCTGGTGGTAGGATGGTTCCGTCGCCTGATAACTGCCGGGAAGAAACTGTCCCCGAATCTGGAGGTGTGTGTGTTTTCACACTTCTGGGTGAGATGGGCCCTTGTCGAGGCAGCGTGAGGTGCAGATGGAAGCAATGGATGGGAGGTCGGTTTGTGCGATGGTCTGGGCTGCGTCCGCAACTCTCTGCAGTTTCTCTCGGTCTTTGCTGGAGCAAAGCAAGACTGCGGTGCATCCCCAGCGCGATAAAATGCTTTCCCCAGCGCATCTGTAGAAGTTGGTGAGAGTTGTTGTGGACACGCCGAACTTCCTAAGCCTTGTAATCAAGTGGAGGTGTTGGTGAGCTTTCTGGACCCAATCATTCATAAGGCCATAAGGTCATAAGTGATAGGAGTAGAATTAGGCCATTCGGCCCATCAAGTCTACTCCGCCATTCAATCATGCCTGATCTATCTCTCCCTCCCAACCCCATTCTCCTGCCTTCTCCCCATAACCCCTGACACCTTGACGTACTAATGACGAATTCTTGCCTTATCTCTGCCTAAAAAATATCCACTGACTTGGCCTCCACAGCCGTCAGTGGCAAAGAATTCCACAGATTCGCCACCCTCTGACTAAAGAAATTCATCCTCGTCTCCTTCCTAACGGAACGTCCTTTAATTATGAGGCTGTGTCCTCTAGTCCTAGACTCTCCCACTAGTGGAAACATCCTCTCCACATCCACTCTGTCCAGGCCTTTCACTATTCGGAAAGTTTCAATGAGGTCCCCACTCATCCTTCTAAACTCCAGCGAGTACAGGCCCAGTGCCGGAGATCACTCATCGTATGTTAACCCACTCATTCCTGGAATCCTTGAGGAAACAGGCAAGAGGAGTAGATGTTATAGTCATAGAGTGATACAGCGTGGAAACAGTCCCTTGGGCCCGACTTGCCCATGCCGACCAACATGCCCCATCTACACTAGTCCCACCTGCCCGCGTTTGGCCCAAATCCCTCTAAACCTGTCGTAACCAGACTGACCTTCCTGCCTCTTGTCAGGATTCCGATAGTTATGCCTCAACTACCTGGATAGAGTTGGTTTATACTCTCTAGAATTTAGGAGATTGAGAGGGGATCTTATAGAAACTTACAAAATTCTTAAGGGGTTGGACAGGCTAGATGCAGGAAGATTGTTCCCGATGTTGGGGAAGTCCAGGACAAGGGGTCACAGCTTAAGGATAAGGGGGAAATCCTTTAAAACCCAGATGAGCAGAACTTTTTTGCAGACAGACAAAACGCTGGTGAATCAGCGGGACAGGCAACATCTCTGGCCACAGAGGAATGGGTTTGAGGAACTGCAGATGCTGGAGAATGGCTAGGTTTAAGAGGGAGCTGGATGTGGCTCCTTGTGGCTAAGGGGATCAGGGGGTATGGAGAGAAGGCACGGTTCGGGATACCCTTTGGATGATCAGAGCCATGATCATATTGAATGGCGGTGCAGGCTCGAAGGGCCGAATGGCCTACTCCTGCACGCCATTCATTGTGTTTCATGGTTTCTATGTTTCTATCCATAACCCCTAATTGCATCTTAAACATTCCGATAGCCCCAGCCTCAACTACCTCCTCCGGCAGCTCGATCCATGCACCCACCACCCTTTGTGTGAAAACGTTACCCCAGAGATTCCTATGAAATATTTTCCCCTTCACCTTAAACTGGTGAATTTCTGGATCTCGATTCCCCCATTCTGGGCACGAGAGTCTGTGCGTCTAGCCGATCTATTGCTGCCATGCTTTGGTCTCCTCTAAGACGTTTGCCTCGGTAGATTAGCTAACCACTGCGAATTGCCCCTGGTGTCGCCTCTCAGTGGCTTAGTGGGAGAGAAGGGAAAACAGGAGGCGATAGACAGCACTGGCCTGATGGGCCGAAGGGCCTGTTTTCACGCTGTGTCACTCTATGAATACGAGACCCTACACTTCAAGTTTAGTTTAGTTTTGAGATACAGCGTGGAAACAGGCCCTTCGGCCCACCGAGTCCGTGCCGACCAGCGATCCCCGCACACTAACACTATCGGTGCTCCTGATGTTGGGGAAGTCTAGGACAAGGGGTCACAGCTTAAGGATAAGGGGGAAATCCTTTAAAACCGAGATGAGAAGAACTTTTTTCACACAGAGAGTGGTGAATCTCTGGAACTCTCTGCCGCAGAGGGTAGTTGAGGCCAGTTCATTGGCTATATTTAAGAGGCAGTTAGATGTGGCCCTTGTGGCTAAGGGGATCAGAGGGTATGGAGAGAAGGCAGGTACGGGATACTGAGTTGGATGATCAGCCATGATCATATTGAATGGCAGTGCAGGCTCGAAGGGCCGAATGGCCTACTCCTGCACCTAATTTCTATGTTTCTATGTTTCTATCCTACACCCACACTAGGTGGGACAATTTACATTTATACCTAGCCTATTAACCTACAAACCTGGAGTGTGGGAGGAAACCGGAGCACCCGGGGGAAACCCACGTGGGTCACGTGCAAACTCCGTACAGGCAGCACCTGTGGTCAGGATCGAACTCGGTTCCGTGGGGCTGTGAGGCAGCAACTCTACCGCTGCACCACCGTGCCGTCCAATGAGCAAACTGTTCCGTCAGCGGGAAAAGTTTCCTTCACGGTGGAGAGGAATTCCCTTGTGGATTGTGGGAGGAATTTCCTTCTGGGGGTGGGAATGACGTTAAGTTTCCAGGACGTGCTCTGTCTCCTTCAGCCTGAAACATTCCTCTCCGTCTGTGGAATTACACCGTCAGAAATCCTGAAGTCACAGGAGCAGAATGTGGCCATTCGGCCCATCAGGTCCACTCCGCCATTCAACCGTGGCTGATCTATCTCTCCCTCTCAACCCCATTCTCCTGCCTTCTCCCCATAACCCCTGACACCCGCACTAATCAAGAATCTGTCTATCTCTGCCTTAAAAATATCCGTTGACTTGGCCTCCACAGCCGTCTGTGGCAAAGAATTCCACAGATTCACCACCCTCTGACTAAAGAAATTCCTCCTCATCTCCTTCCTGAAGTTTACTTTAGTTTAGTTTGGAGATTCAGAGCGGAAACAGGCCCTTCGGCCCACCAGCGATCCACACGCACTAATACTATCCCTGAACACACTAGGGACAATTTTTACACACACACACACACACACACACACACACACACACACACACACACACACACACACACACACACACACACACACACACACACACACACACACACACACACACACACACACGTACACATATACACACACACAAACACACGTACACACACAGCCAATTAACCTACAAACCTGCACGCCTTTGGAGTGTGGGAGGAAACCGAAGATCTCGGCGAAAACGCACACAGGTCACGGGGAGAACGTGCAAACTCCGTACAGGCAGCACTCGCAGTCAGGATTGAACCCGGGTCTTTGGCGCTGTGAGGCAGCAACTCTACCGCTGTGCCCGCATTCCGGAGACGTACAGGTTTGTGGGTTACACAAAAAAGCTGGAGAAACTCAGCGGGTGTTAGGCATATCTTGAAGAATTGTGGTTTGTGGGTTAATTGGTGTGAAGGTAAAACTGTCCCCGGTGCGAATCAGGGTAGTGTTAATGTGCGGGGATCGCTGGTTGGCGTGGACTCTATACTGAACTTATTCCATGTCCGTCTTCCATGTTTCAAATGTTGACATCACTGTCATCGTCAGTCCTGAAAAGGACCCAGGCTTCCGTGCAGTTTTGTGTGCAGTTTTGGTCCCCTAATTTGAGGAAGGACATCCTTGCTATTGAGGGAGTGCAGCGTAGGTTTACAAGGTTAATTCCCGGGATGGCGGGACTGTCGTATGCTGAGAGAATGGAGCGGCTGGGCTTGTACACTCTGGAGTTTAGAAGGATGAGAGGAATTCTCATTGAAGCATATAAAATTGTTAAGGTACACAAAAATGCTGGAGAAACTCAGCGGGTGCAGCAGCATCTATGGAGCGAAGGAAATAGGTGACGTTTCGGGCCGAAACCCTTGGGTTTCGGCCCGAAACGTCGCCTATTTCCTTCGCTCCATAGATGCTGCTGCACCCGCTGAGTTTCTCCAGCATTTTTATGTACCTTCGATTTTCCAGCATCTGCAGTTCCTTCTTGAACAAGATTGTTAAGGGTTTGGACACTCTAGAGCCCAGGAGAAACAACAGCATGTTCTGAACACGACACAAAAAGCTGGAGTAAAACTGCGGGACGGGAGTCTCAGAAGGAACGGGTGACGTTTCGGGTCGAGACCCTTCTTCAGACTGTGAGCCAGGGGAGAGGGAGACACAGAGATAAGGAAGTGTGAGGTGTGACAACTGGGTCACGCTAGAGGCAGGAAACATGTTCCCGATGTTGGGGGAGTCCAGAACCAGGGGCCCCACAGTTTAAGAATAAGGGGAAAGCCATTTGGAACGGAGACGAGGAAACGCTTTTTCTCACAGAGAGTGGTGAGTCTGTGGAATTCTCTGCCACAGAGGGCGGTGGAGGCTGGATGCTTTCAAGAGAGAGCTAGATAGGGCTCTTAAAGATAGCGGAGTCAGGGGATATGGGGAGAAGGCAGGTACGGGGTACTGATTGGGGATGATCAGCCATGATCACATTGAATGGCGGTGCTGGCTCGAAGGGCCGAATGGCCTACTCCTACACCCATTGTCTATTGTCTATTGTCTAATCAGTGGGATTAGAAGGTGGTGCAGCAAAAGATGGTGGTAGCAGGATTAGTTTGATCTACATCCAGTTTCCAGTCCCACGATGTGGATGATTCTGCTACGGGGCCTACACTGTTCGACAACTAAATGAATTTGCACGGCAGTTCGTGGAAAACAAGGTTTCCCGTGCAACTGGCGGAGGTTCAGAGTACAAGTGCCTGCGGAGAAATACTTACTTCCACCCCCATTCTGTATCGGTGCCATGGTAAACCTGAAGCAATAATATAAACACACTTCACCGCCTGTTAATACTGAAACAACACCCCGGCCTGCTTAAGATCAGAGGGCTGAGCCAGAGATATACTCAAACCTCAGCTTGTGGCTACTTCCCACAGAAAGGAACAAAATGCTGGAGTAATTCAGCGGGTTAGGCAACATCTCTGGAGAACATGGATGGGTGACGTTTCAGGTCAAAGAAGGGTCCCGACCTGAAACGTCACCTATCCATGTTCTCCAGAGATGCTGCCTGACCTGATTCAGTTTAGTTTAGAGATACTAAAACACCTAGTGTGTGTGTGTGTGTGTGTGTGTGTAGGATAGTTTTAGTGTGCGGGGATCGCTGGTCGGCACGGATTTGGTGGACCCAAGGGCCTGTTTCATAGAAACATAGAAACATAGAAATTAGGTGCAGGAGTAGGCCATTCGGCCCTTCGAGCCTGCACCGCCATTCAATATGATCATGTCTGATCATCCAACTCAGTATCCCGTACCTGCCTTCTCTCCATACCCCCTGATCCCCTTAGCCACAAGGGCCACATCTAACTCCCTCTTAAATATAGCCAATGAACTGTGGCCTCAACTACCCTCTGTGGCAGAGAGTTCCAGAGATTCACCACTCTCTGTGTGAAAAAAGTTCTTCTCATCTCGGTTTTAAAGGATTTCCCCCTTATCCTTAAGCTGTGACCCCTTGTCCTGGACTCCCCTAACATCGGGAGCAATATTCCTGCATCTAGCCTGTCCAACCCCTTAAGAATTTTGTAAGTTTCTATAAGATTCCCTCTCAATCTCCTAAATTCTAGCGAGTATAAACCAAGTCTATCCAGTCTTTCTTCATAAGACAGTCCTGACATCCCAGGAATCAGTCTGGTGAACCTTCTCTGCACTCCCTCTATGGCAATAATGTCCTTCCTTAGATTTGGAGACCAAAACTGTACGCAATACTCCAGGTGTGGTCTCACCAAGACCCTGTACAACTGCAGTAGAACCTCCCTGCTCCTAGACTCAAATCCTTTTGCTTTTTGTTTCTGTGCTTTATCTCGAAACTGAACTAAACTGAAGGGTCCTGACCAGGAATTTGAGGGGTAACGTTTTCACGCAAGGGGCGGTGGGTGTATGGTACGTGAGGCAGTGACTATCGCAACGTTTAAGAAACATTTAGACAGGTACATGGGTAGGACAGGTTTAGAGGGATATGGGCCAAACGCAGGCAGGTGGGACTAGTGTAGATGGGACATGTTGGGCCGAAGGGCCTGTTTCCACGCTGTATCACTCTCTGACTATGACCCGAAACGTCATAGCTGTGATCCATGTTCTATAGAGGAGAGATAGACACAAAATGCTGGAGCAACTCAGCGGGTCAGGCAGCATCTCTGGAGAGATGGAATGGGTGACGTTTCGGGTCGAGACCCTTCTTCAGACCTTCCTACACATTTCGACAGAGACAATGTGGGCAAAAGCTTTTGTTGCCTGCTAACCAGTCAGCGGAAAGACAACACAACAGTGTACAGATACAGGGGAAAGGGAATGACGTTGAGTGAGATGAATTTAAGAAGATCATAGTTAAAGTTAGAAATGTTGCTGGAGGAGTAGAGATTTCGCAGTGTGGAGCGAATGTAACGTGTGATTGTCAATCTGCGTCTGTGGCCGGCACGCAAATAGTCGCCTAGGTTGGGCGCAATCTTGTTGTTCTGTATGTGCACTGCAAAGAAGCATTATTTATGCTCATGATTAACTCCCTTCTTCTCCCCTCTCCCATTGGGCAAGAGGTACAGAAGTGTGAAAACGCACACCTCCAGATTCAGGGACAGTTTCGTCCCGGCTGTTTATCAGGCAACTGAACCATCCTACCACAACCAGAGAGCAGTGCTGAACTACTATCTACCTCAGTGTCTGTCTGTCTTGTCTGTCTATCTATCTATCTATCTACTAACTAACTAACTAACTAACTATCTATCTATCTATCCTTCTATCTATCTATCTATCTGACTCTATCTCTCTATCTAACTAACTAACCAACCAACCAACCAACCAACCAACCAACCAACCAAACCAACTCTATCTAACTCTATCTATCTAGGGTTTCGGCCTGAAACGTCACCTATTTCCTTCGCTCCATAGATGCTGCTGCACCCGCTGAGTTTCTCCAGCATTTTTGTGTTTCTATCTATCTATCTATCTATCTATCTATCTATCTATCTATCTATCTATCTATCTATCTATCTATCTATCTATCTATCTATCTCTCTCTCTCTCGTGTACATTACGCCCGCATGGTGCGTGGTGACATAGGCAGTGATTTTGTGATGTACAGAATCTTCACGCTCCATCTGCGTGACACGCAAATAACATCCAAGTGGGACAGCCCCTTACCGCTGCGCCACCGTGCCGCCCAAATTCGGATCACGGTACAATCAGTGGAGAACCGTTGCCCCAGGATACGGGGACTGCCTTTGAAATTAGCCGCTGAGCGTCTACCCAAACACAGCAACAGCAGCTCCCTTGTTCCGCAGCTCCAGGTGCAAACCAAAACTAAATATTAATCTAAAAGTGGGAACTGTTAGATGTTCTTTGGCGGAACCATCGATTTCATGCTGAAGGAAGACAAGTCAGAAGATAAGACACAAAATGCTGGATTAACTCAGCGGGACTGGCAGCATCTCCGGAGGGAAGGATGGGGTGAGGACTACCTCCTCTGGCAGCTTGTTCCATACACCCCGCAGATCCCTATTAAAACTTTTCCCCTTCACCTTGAACCGATGTCCTCTGGTCCTCGATTCCCCTACTCTGGGCAAGAGACTCTGTGCATCTACCCAATCTATTCCTCTCATGATTTTGTACACCTCTATAAGATCACCCCTCATCCTCCTGCGCTCTAAGGAATAGAGACCCAGCCTACTCAACCTCTCCCTATAGCTCACGCCCTCTAGTCCTGGCAACATCCTTGTAAATCTTTTCAGAACCCTTTCAAGCTTGACAATATCTTTCCTATAACATGGTGCCCAGAACTGAACACAATATTTTAAATGCGGTCTCACCAACGTCTTATACAACTGCAACATGACCTCCCGACTTCTATACTCAATAGTCTGACTGATGGCCAATGTGCCATTTTCTCCGGAGATGCTGCCTGACCCGCTGAGTTACTCTGGGATTTGGTGTCGATCTTCGGTTTAAAACAGCCTTCCTTCACACAGGCGCCCTTGTTACCAGGGCACCCCAGAGAAATGCCGTCTGACTCTTTCGTTCAATTCATGGGCCCGGCCTTTCGAGGATCGAGGCGTCGCAGGTCCAGCCGGTGGAATGTTTCCTGGTTCTCCGACCCGCGCTCACCCCGGCTCCCGACAAACTCTCACATTCCCAGGAGGAACCACAGCGCCGTTCCGAACACGGACACAAAAAGCTGGAGTAAAACTCAGCGGGACGGGCGGCATCTCTGGAGAGAAGGGACGGGTGACGTTTCGGGTCGAGACCCTTCTTCAGACTGTGAGCCAGGGGAGAGGGAGACACAGAGATAAGGAAGTGTGAGGTGTGACAACTGGGTCACGCTAGAGGCAGGAAACATGTTCCCGATGTTGGGGGAGTCCAGAACCAGGGGCCACACAGTTTAAGAATAAGGGGTAAGCCATTTAGAACGGGGACGAGGAAACACTTTTTCTCACAGAGAGCGGTGAGTCTGTGGAATTCTCTGCCTCAGAGGGCGGTGGAGGCAGGTTCTCGGGATACTTTCAAGAGAGAGCTAGATAGGACTCTTAAAAATAGCGGAGTCAGGGGATATGGGGAGAAGGCAGGAACGGGGTACTGATTGGGGATGATCAGCCATGATCACATTGAATGGCGGTGCTGGCTCGAATGGCCTACTCCTGCACCTATTGTCTATTGGAATTGTCTATTGTCTATTGACAAAGGGATTGGAGATTAAAGGACAATGTCGAATAGATGTTTAAGAAGGAACTGCAGGTGCTGGAAAATCGAAGGTAGACAAAAATGCTGGAGAAACTCAGTGGGTGAGGCAGCATGTATGGAGCGAAGGAAATAGGCAACGTTTCGGGTCGAGACCCTTCTTCAGACTGATGTCAGGTGGGAGGGAGACATGGAGCTAAGGAAGTGTATAGATAAGGAAGGGTAGGGTGTGAAAACAGGGCAAAGGAAATGGAGATCAAGGAAGATCTAGAATAGATCATTGTTAGCTGGGAGAAGGTGACACAAAGCAAACTGAGATAAAATGCAGTCGGAGGCAGTGAGACTTGGTCGGAGATCTGTGAAGGGGGAGGGACGGAGAGAGAGGGAAAGCAAGGATTAATTGAAGTTGGAGAAGTCAATGTTCCCACCGCTGGGGTGTAAGCTGCCTTTCAGAAACCTGGTCGTGTTTACGTGGAGTTGGTCTGGGAGTTTGGAGCTGAGTGGCTGCAAGAACGACACAGTGGTTTTTGTGGTCCGGGGACTAGACCACTGACAAGGGCCTGCCAGCAATTCGTAGGAAAAGCTGAGCCCAGGATTCACAAAATGTGCTGTTTATCCCCCTATGAAGGGCGATGTTTGTGTGCCCATCCGGCCCCCAGTAGGACCCGGCATTCGGAGAATTGCACTGGGGATTTTAACCCATTGGCACGAACACGGGCGGCGGGTAGAGCTGCTGCCTCTCAGCGCCGGAGACCCGGGTTTGATCCCGACTACGGGTGCTGTCTGTGCGGAGTTTGCACGTTCTCCCCGTGCGTTTTCGCCGAGATCTCCGGTTTCCTCCCACACTCCAAAGACGTGCAGGTTTGCAGGTTAATTGGCTTGGTGTAAATGTAAATTGTCCCTAGTCAAGATTCAAGATTCAAGATTCAAGATTCAATTTAATTGTCATTTGGACCCCTTGAGGTCCAAACGAAATGACGTTTCTGCAGCCATACATTACAAACAAATAGACCCCAGACACAACATAATTTACATAAACATCCATCACATTGCTGTGATGGAAGGCCAAAAAAACTTATCTCTCAACTGCACTCCCCCCCCCCCGATGTCAGAGTCAAAGTCAAAGCCCCCGGCTGGCGATGGCGATTGTCCCGCGGCCATTAAAGCCACGCCGGGTGATGCGAGGTCGCACACCGGGTCTTGGTGTTAGAGCCCCCGGCGTGCGCTCGCAGAGTCCCGCGGCCATTCCAAGCCGCGCGGGGCGATGATGTCAGGCCCCGCTCCAGGAGCTCTTCGACCCCGCAACTCGGGCGGGAGAAGTCGCCGTTGCGAGAGCCCTGAAAAGCGGTCTCCCTCCAGGGACCCGCGGGCTCCCGGTGCCGCCGTCCGCCAGACCCGCAATTGCAGCCTCCGAATCTCCGGAGGTCGGGGGCAGCAGCAGCAGCAGCAGCAGCAGCGCTCCACCACCGCTCCTCCCGCTCTGGACTCGGCCAGCTCCGCGACGGTGACGGTGAGTCGTCGGCACCAGAGTCCCCGGTCTTCTCCTGTTGGAGGCCGCTCCTCGTTGCAGCCCCAACGACAACGGAGACCCGACAAGAAAAGGTCTGGTCTCCCGTGCAGGGAGAGATTTAAAAGTTAATTAGTGATAGCAGCAGAATTAGGCCATTCAGCCCATCAAATCTAGTCCACCTGACTTACTAAGGGGGAGCCAGCATGGAGGGGAGGGGGGGTTGCCAAGAATAAAGAAGGTCTAGGGAGAAGGGGGGTGGGGGGGGGGGGGGGTCGAGAAGGAAGAGTGACCATGTTGATTACTTTTCTAACGTAGTCAGTGCCCTCTACATAGCGACCATTTGCATACTTGTGTATTGTACGCAAAGCAAAGAATTTCACTGTATCAAGTACAGGTGACGTTAATGTCTCAATTAGCCAATGAAGAGGTTCAGAAGGCTGAGAGCCGTGATCTCAAGGGATGCATCACAGTGTGGTTTGGGAACAGCTCCATCCATGGCCACAAGTAGTTGTGGATGCAGCCCAGACCATCGCACAAACCCACCTCCCTTCCATTGACTCCATCTCCACCTCACGCTGCCTCGACAAGGCCAGCAGCATCATCAATGACCCAGTCTCACCCCCGGTCACTCCCTCTTCTCCCCTCGCCCATCGGGCAAGAGGTACAGAAGTGTGAAAACGCACACCTCCAGATTCAGGGACAGTTTCTTCCCGGCTGTTATCAGGCAACTGATCCATCCTATCACCAACTAGAGAGCAGTCCTGACCTCCCATCTACCTCATTGGAGACCCTCAGACTATCATTGATCGGACTTTACTGAACTTTATCTGTTACTAAATATTATTCCCATTTTCCTGGGATGGCAGGACTTTCATATGAAGAAAGACTGGATAGACTCGGCTTGTACACGCTAGAATTTAGAAGATTGAGGGGGGATCTTATAGAAACGTACAAAATTCTTAAGGGGTTGGGCAGGCTAGATGCAGGAAGATTGTTCCCGATGTTGGGGAAGTCCAGAACAAGGGGTCACAGTTTAAGGATAAAGGGGAAATCTTTTAGGACTGAGATGAGAAAAACATTTTTTACACAGAGAGTGGTGAATCTGTGGAATTCTCTGCCACAGAATGTAGTTGAGGCCAGTTCATTGGCTATATTTAAGAGGGAGTTAGATGTGGCTAAAGGGATCAGGGGGTATGGAGAGAAGGCAGGTACAGGATACTGAGTTGGATGATCAGCCATGATCATATTGAATGGCAGTGCAGGCTCGAAGGGCCGAATGGCCCTACTCCTGCACCTATTTTCTATGTTTCTATGTTTCCTGTATTTGTACACTGTAGACAACTTGATTGAAATCAGGTATAGCCTTTTTGCTGACTGGATAGCATGTATAAAAAGCTTTTCATTGTACCTCAGTACACGTGACAATAATAAGCCAAATTAAACTAAACTAAATACAACACTCTATCCTGGGCCTCCTCCATGGCCAGAGTGAGTCCCACCGTAAATTGGAGGAGCAGCACCTTATATTCCGCTTGGGCAGTCTGCACCCTAGCGGTATGAACATTGACTTCTCCAATTTCAGGTAGTCCCTGCTTTCTCCTCCCCTTCCCAGCTCTCCCTCAGCCCACTGGCTCCTCCTCTTCCTTTCTTCTTCCCCCCCCTCCCCCATCCTCACATGGCCCGAAACGTGGCCTATTTCCTTCGCTCCATAAATGCTGCCTCACCCGCTGAGTTTCTCCAGCATTTTTGTCTACCTAAACACATTAGTTTGTCATTTTACTAAACATTAAGCCTTGACTACAATTCCAAGCAACACAGACAGGGAAGGGTTAACAGTCTACGAAGGAACTGCAGATGCTGGTTTACACTTCTTCTTGCGCATGGCCTGAACAGCCTAAAGTTGTAAGCCAACTTGTTCCGTTTGATCTACTGTTTGTGCACGCCAGGTTGATTGCATTCGTCGAAACAGGGTGGACCACGTGAAGGTTGCAATCTCCCACCCCGCTGGTTTACACCAAAGATTGGCACAAAATGCTGGAGTAACTCAGCGGTTCGGGCAGCGTCTCTGGAGAGAAGGAATGGGTGACGTTTCGGGTCGAGACCCTTCTTCAGAATCTTTCTCCTCATCCCATCTGTTCAAAATGGAGAATAAAATCCGTAATTATAAATAAGCAAACAACAACCCTCGTTCAAAAATCACAAGTGTTAGAGTAAAGGGCCTGTCCCACTTGGGCGTCATTTGCGTG